>NC_056737.1:1509020063-1509160063 GCF_019279795.1 Protopterus annectens
TTTGGTGTCCCATTGTAGGCTGAAGCAATACATGTATGCTCAGTAAGTGGTACTGCTGGTGAATCCAGCTCACATATGAATTGTTGTACTACCTGAAGCTGTAGGCCTAAACAGCACATTATGGTGTATATTCACATTCCCTGGTAACACTGTTTTGTGTGTTTCCTGTAGTCTACACAGATTACATACCTCAGGTATAGGTATCTGTAAGTAGGGGCATACAGTACTATAAGGTACACAGGTAATGCTCATCTGTGTCGGCATACATTTGTGTGTTGTATGTATGTCTGATGTGTGTGTAATGATGCCTGTACCCTGCCCACAATCACATGAGTGTTACAGGGTATGTGTGTGTACCTAGCAATATGTATACTCTGTTACAGCAGTATGCCAGCTATATTAACAACCGTGCACATATGTTAGGTAGGGGTATGCCATCAAAGACTAGGGTGGTTTACTGGTAATACTGTAAATGTACATTACATTCATTGCATTGGATGACATATTTCTTCATGCATTAGCTTGATATATACCCCCGGGGCGAGGTTGTGCATTGTATCCCAAACAATGTGCTGACTACTGGTGTATACTGGTTTGTTATATAGAGTGTGGCAGGCACTGTCAGCCAGTTGTGGGCTGGGCACTGATATGTGGTATTGAATGTGTGTATCCTCTGATAGACAGATAGATGCTATATATGGCAATTAAGTGATATCTGTACTTCATAATGTTAAGTGTGCCACATGGCTTGCTCACACATATCATTTAATTGTCTTCCAGGGTTATGGCTCATCAATGCAATCCATCGTATACAGCTGCATAGGAGTAGGGAATACAGAACAGCCTGGTGCAGCACTATAACCTGCTTTTTTCCAGGGCCAGCCAGCACCAGCATGAGCATACTGCACTGTGGCAAGATCTTGTTCACTGGGTAAATGACATAGGCATGCATAACCGGACATATGAGCAGGTACGCCATCACTGCAGTGATTTAATTAGACATGTCCGGCGGCATGCGTCTGATATCCATAGGCAACAGCTTGCCACAGGTGGTGGGGCGGCCATACACCCCCCCCTCACCAGAGTGGAGGAGCTGCTCCTAAGCGTGGTGGCTCCTGGCCTACACCAGCAACAGCATCACACATGTGTCATCATGGAGGGTGGAGCCACCCAGCAGGATGACATGGAGCGTGCAGGTAATATGCCCTAGCTGTAGACTACCGTTACCTGTATTGTTAGAATATGCATATGTGAGATGTGTACTGTGTGTTTAGCAGTTGTGCTGCCTATCATGTGCAATACTGATATTTGGAATAGTATCTGTACACCTGTGACTATTGACTGTTGTTCCACTGTAGTTTAGTACACTCACAGTAGCAATGCCACAGTTGTGGCCACTGACAAACTGTGTCATATTCTTGTAGGTCCCTCTGGTGTGACAGCAGGGCAGACGATACATGCTGGTGAGTGTGTTAACAGATTAATATTGGTAATGAAATGTGCATGTCATAGGTGAGGTGTAGGCCATGTACACATAACACACCTACGCATAATGCATGCTGTGCATGTTTGCTGTGAGACATCAATCATCTCAGTAAAGTCAGTAGCTGCCTCAATCACATGCAATGCACAGTGCAACCGACACAGTTGTGGCAACACTGTACTGCACATTGGATATGCATAGTTGCTACAGCTGTACACAACAGAACACGTTTATCATACGCAGTACACAAAAACATGCTACATTTGGCATTACCACACACCCGCTGTAAGGTCACACTTCAGTATCCCACATGTCATGCACACACACATGATGTACCTCAGGGGTAGAGGCCTATCATGGGGCCATGCAACACTCTGCAACACATAACACAGTCATGTTTGGCAATGCTCCCTATTGGGCACCTCACACACCCATGTACAAGGTGGCTGTGTAATTGTGAACGTAGCCACGGCACTGCAGTTCAGGTACAGCATGCCAGGTTGTGGTCTTGCACACATTAGTAGCTGTGGATGACCACAAGATGCATGTTGATGATGGCACAGGGTACTACACCCCATCCAGTTACAGTGACCAAAGTACTACTCATAGCAGTCATTGCTTTGCACTTCAATATTGTGTGTGTGCAAACATATGCACCTATATACAATATGCATAGCATGTTGTGTGTGTGCTTACATATGCCAGCATACACAATATGCACAGCAGTCGCCATCCAAACAAAGTGTCACATATATGTCCTGGAATGCTAGTGGGTGTATAGGTCACTTGACACACATTGGGTATGTGTGGTGTTTAATGTTTCAGTCGTCTAGCATGCCATGCCATGTCTGGCACCAACATATCTGCAATATGCCCCACACTCACCATAACCACCGTACACTGGCCATGTTGAGCATTGGGATTCCTTCATGTCAACATGCAGCTCTCATCCCGTGTGTGTATATAGCATGCATGTGCTACACCCGTGCCCACTATTATCTGCTATGGACACAGACACTGTACTCAGACATGGATATCTATGTGTCACACAGATAACACATGCAGCCATGGCATGTATACCTGTGAGTGATGGTGCACAGGGCATTGCAGTGCTGATAATACCTGCACAGCAATGTTGTGTCCATGTACACATTGTGTTTCAGGGTGTAGCCAATCACTGAACAACTACACAGTTGCATCAAAGCCATGTATACTGCCATTAAAGAGGGGCATCTACACTTGCACTGTATGGTCTTGTGCAACACATATTCTGCATGCTGACATGTGTGTGGTGACTGTTTACCTCGTGATACTGACACCCACCTTCACCCACTATAGAGTATGTGTTGGATTGCTGGTGTGTGTGTGTATGTACTGTAGTGAGGAGTGTATTAGTGTTCATATGTTCATGTGTGCATGTGTTCATGTGTGCATGTGTGCATGTGTTCATGTGTGCATGTGTTCATGTGTGCATGTGTGCATGTGTTCATGTGTGCATGTGTTCATGTGTTCATGTGTGTATGTGTGCATGTGTGCATTTGTGCATGTGTTCATGTGTGCATGTGTTCATGTGCAGACCGTAAAGTGTGTTTCCTGTCTTCCTCTCACAGGTGCTGAGTTAGGGGTGGCCGAAAGCAGCAGGGAACCTGAAGCCACTGCCACGAATAGTGGTGATGATGAAGCATGTATTTTGGCACAGGAAGGTTTGACAGGGTCTGTCGTTGGTCCGCCAATTGACAGTACACAGTGTTCAACCCCATCTATGCACACACTCATACTGTCAATACATCCCTCACCACCAATGGCCATTGGCGAGGGATAGCATACAGTTGGCATTAACCAGGAGAGTGTGGTACCCATGGCACTTGCATCCCCTCACAGCAGCCATAACCGTATTCCTGGAATGTTACCACATAGGTGGAGGTCCAGGAATTCTTGGGGGAGCACCGCTGGTCGTATTGCCCCTGGCAGGCGTGCCCTCACAGGTCTTATGATGTCCAGTATGTTCCAGGCTGTAATGCAGGATCAGACATGTATGGAACGGTACACCAGGCAGGGACTTAGGGCGCAGAGGGCACATTACACCGCTATCAATGACAGCATCCGTGACCTTGACGGTACCATCCAGACTTACACCGAGGTCATTGATAGATGTTGAGGGGAGACATTAGATGCCCTCCACAATATGTCTTCCATGATCCAGGACCATGAGGGACAGTTGCAACATCGACGCGGACGCATGCCAGCAACAGCAACAGCTGGCAGTGGTCACGGACGGCCCACAGTTCACAGCCACTCCTGTAGTGGCAGCACCAGCCCCAGCAATGCTGGGGCTGGCCTGTCCATTGACCATCCCAGTAGACCATGTGCACAATGCTCTGGCCAGTCCCAGCAAGAACATGGGTCCAGTCATCATACCTCTGCCTCTGATGACAGTACCCAGTCAGGGTTGGTACCCAATACTGTCCATAGCACCCCTGCCAGGCACAGATACTGTGTCCATGGCCGGAGACAGTGATCTGTACAGCCTAGCAGGTACAGTCTGTGGCTGTCCCACAAACTACCGTATATGGCAGCCACATGGTGGAGCCGAGTGCATGCAGACACACACACATTAACCAAACAACTAGGGCTCACACATACACACACACATTACATCAACATTGGCCCATGCTGTACTGTTGTCCCTCACACACACACACACACACACACACACACACACACACACACACACACACACACACACACACACACACACATGTCGATTGGATGGGTCAATGTCAGGCTCTGGCAAACAACAAAATGCACTGTACATATGATGATACCTGTGTCACCTGCTGACATCTGTAACATTGACAGAGGAACAGGTTAACATGGTGCTGATGCACAGGATGACACTATAGCAGTGTAGCATTATTAGCAAGTTGTCAACAGGAAAGTGTAACGACATCCTTGTAGGTATATCTGAGCAGACATTATGCATCAAAGCTCTGATTGTCAATGTAGCATTGTTTACCCCACTGTTAGGTCTGAGTATGTATTGTCCACCCATGTGCCACTTGGCTGAAGTGTAATGTGTTGCCAGCATGTGTTAGGCAAGTGGATGGTACGTGTGTGATGTGTGCAGTACAGATTAGCAAGTGTACATTTGTGAACATGGTGGGTGCGCACTGTCTGCATGTACGTGCATAGTGGACACATGGGACGTGTGGCATACCCTGCTGTACACATTGTTAACATCTCATAGTATCTTTCAATGGCCAGTATGCATTCTAATACAGTTATGTACTAACATGGGTAGACATGTGTGTATGACATGGGTTGACACTATGCTGTGGGTGATACCGTTAATATCATTCAATGATTTGCAGTCTGGTAGTATACACAACCTCAACAGCATGACTATAAGCAATCATTTGATGATGTCCTGACAAATGACACACAGTCGTAGGGAACTCAGTAACAGTTGGATCCTTCCGGTGCTACACTATAACACTAACCAGTGGCAATGACCGCCACCCATTCCTATGACCACACCTATTTGGCATATAGCCCCCTTAGGTACATGCAAACCAACTAGGGATGTGTCCATCCAAATCTGGAAATGCATGCATTGGCCTAGAATGCACTGCCTGGATGGGATGCATATCCTACACAAGGGTATCATACAGACAGATACCTGTTGTCTGATACATGCTGTATAGCAGTAAGCTGACTATGGCATAGTCAACCACATGTACTATACATACTATCCCGTCAGTACCACATAGATGGTAGCCCTCAACATGTATGTTGGGTACCAATGTGTACATACAGCCTCATGTATGTCATGTGTCCCTTGGTATCCACATATCCATAGGTATTGTGGAGTCCCAAGGTGTATCACATAAGACATTAGAGGCCTGAATGCATATCCACAAGGCAGTTGTACACCTATAAAGACTGTCCATTATTGGCAGTTGTTGTTGTGTATGAACATGTCTGACATATACCCCAGGCATATACCCTCACTCACACTACTCTTAAGTAACTGCCATGGGTGTGTGTGGCACAGATGACCTTGGCCACAGATCACGACAGTGGACGGCCTTGTCACATACATACATATGTGACCTACGATCTGAGAAGCAGTGGCACAACCTGTCAATGGAAACAAATGTATTCATGTAGTATGCAGGCTTCACACCTATGTACTGATTGAGGGAACATGTACACATATATATTTGCCATGCAGATACCTGATGTGTGCAATGCACTTACTGTTGTAATAATAATATGTCATACCATAGTAAAAGCAAAACCCACACTGCATTGACCAACATGGCACACACACAGTCAGTGTTTGCAGGATTCAAACCCTTACCTAACTATGTTATGATACTAGAGGGAGATGCATTAACACAGCAGGCTATTTGTTTTACTGTGTGGTTTCCCTTCTCCGTCTGTATTTGTAGGATGGTGACATCATCAGTCTTTCCAAAGAGGAATGCACCTCTTTTAGTGTGTTTTCCCAGTCTCCAAAAAGGGCACTCCTTTCAAAGACAATTGCACACATATACACACCCACCACACACAGGCAGCGTTTGCAGGATTCAAACCTCTACCTAACTATGTTATGATACTAGAAAGAGAGATGTGTTAACACGGCTCACTATTTGCTTTATTGGGTGGTTTCCCTTCTCCGTCTATATTGGTAGGATGGTGACATCATCAGTCTTTCCAAAGAGGAATGTACCTCTTTTTGTGTGTTTTCCCAGTCTCCAAAAAGGGCACTCCTTTCAAAGACAATTGTACATATGCACACACCCCCACAGCATTTGCAGGATTCAAACCCTTACCTAACTATGGTATGATACTAGAGAGAGATGCATTAACACGGCATGCTATTTGCTTTATTGGGTGGTTTCCCTTCTCTGTCTGTATTTGTAGGATGGTGACATCATCAGTCTTTCAAAAGAGGAATGTACCTCTTTTAGTGTGTTTTCCCAGTCTCCAAAAAGGGCACTCCTTTCAAAGACAATTGCATACATACACACCCCCCACACAGTCAGCATTTGCAGGATTCAAACCCCTACCTAACTATGTTATGATACTAGAGAGCAATGCATTAACATGGTGCACTATTTGCTTTACTGGCTGGTTTTCCTTCTCTGTCTGTATTTGTAGGATGGTGACATCATCAGTCTTTCCAAAGAGGATTGTGCCTCTTTTAGTGTGTTTTCCCAGTCTCCAAAAAGGGCACTCCTTTCAAAGACATTTGCACACATATACACCCCCCCACACACACACTCAGTGTTCAAACCCCTACCTAACTATGTTATGATACTAGAGAGAGACACATTAACATGGCACACTATTTGCTTTACTGGCTGGTTTCCCTTCTCCTGCTGTATTTATAGGATGGTAACATCATCAGACTGGACATGGTAATGTGTATACACTTTGTTTTATGCCATTCCAGGAATGGTCCATGTGGGTCGTCGAGTGTCAACAGCTTGAACAGGAACTCATAATCCTTACCTTGTGTGAGCTATCTGTGGACACATTGACATTCCTTCATATGTCAACACATATTTATGCACAGCTTGTTGGTTTTGAGGGTACTACATGTGTCTGGGATGTTGATAAAGGGTTACTTAGAGTCTATGTGAGACATGTGTAGCTGTGTTCAGTGATGTATGTCCTGGGTGGCTGCCTTGCAAACAGTCTAGCATGTTTTGGAACCATGATCCGCACATGAACATACCCCGATTAGTAGGGTTGTGTGCATGTCAGCTTCCAATAGCTCTGTTTATGACTTCAACCATGATGGACTCCATGGCCTTGCAGATCAGACTTCATAGGTGTACTGGACTGAACTTCCCATGATGTGTTGTGCACCAACACTTGTGTGGAATGCCATATGTTGCTTTAACACATTCAACGGTTCCACATCCTGTGTAGGGGGGAGGCTCAGCTGACTGTTCAGGTGCAGGATCTGCTTGTTCTGTAGTTTATGCATGACACATATTGGGAATCAATGTATTCCATTTGCTGCCATGCTTTTGGCATTGGGGGTAGCTGTTCATCCATTCTACATGTGATATCTCCTGGTATGATGATATGGACTATCGTCAGTGGGAGGTGGGTCTGTATATATGGGCCTGTCTGTAAGGATGTCAGCATTGTCAGTCAGGTACAGTTGGCCCTGACTCAGGACATATATGGGTGTACATTGCTATATATGACATAGCTGTCGGAGGTGTCATGATTCAGTCTGGACTCCTTCTCAGCTGCTCTTTACAGAACACCAATGAACCTGAGCACTAATCCCTGTTATACTCTTTTACACACTTAACACCCTACTGATCCTTTGTGATCTGGCTACAGTGTATGTCATCATAATATCCCGACATGTCCAGGGGTCAGTTTCGTGTGTACTCTCCAGTCCAGCTGGTGAATATTGTGATATTGACACAATGTCACATCTGCCTCATGTACACAGACAACCCTCTCCTCCTTCCGACAAACTCAGATATATGTGTGAGATGCACCTATAGAGACATACAGGGTGCTGTACTCTCTCGACCCATGACTGGCACAGTCTATCAGGTGGTGAAGGTAACCACACACACCACATATCAGTCTTACATATCCTCTGGCGACAGCACTCAAACCACATTATCACACATAGACATACTCAGATGCTGTGAATTAACTCTGCCTAAGCAGCAGAGACCTCCACAGCAGGCACAGACACAACTGCTACCCCACTACAATACCCACATATCACATAGTTCACAATGTCAGTGTGCCACACAGTCACTGCCCTTTGGGCGAAACAACACACCTAATACACTTGTAATAGGTGACACTTATTGTCAGACACACTAAAGTAGCACTCACCAGCCCAAACATTGGAATAGTCACTTTGGGCTGTCTGTTGGGTGCCAGGATCTGCCACATAACAGATGTAGTCAGGTCACTCCAAAGCAAGTACAGGACTGGCACCATCATTGTCCATGCTGGTGCATAAAACCTCAGACGTTACTCCCTGGACCACATGACATGGTACATGGAGGAACACTCTGATCATGTATCCCAGGCCAGTATGACCCTGACCTTGTCTAGCATCTTACACCCAGCAATTATGATGTCACAGTATACAGACAAACATATCATGCTTAACAGTTGGGTAACAAATTGGTGTCATTCATAGGGGATACAGTGTCTGTCAGCCTGTGGTGACATGCTCGACTTGCCAAGTAGCTTCACTATGGACAGCTTGCACCTGTCACCCTTGGACCTTCGAATGCTGGCTAAGGCTCTTGCTACCACCATAGTGCATTTGTTGAGCAGGGCTCAAAAGACAAACCCACCTCCATAGACATTACAGGTTAAATGCACTAAGGGTAATGCTGCTCAACACCAAATGTGTCACCCTCATATTTTGGCCACGCAGGACTCTCCTCAGTATAGAGGATACCGATATCTGTGCACTAACAGACACCTAGTTCAGGCTCACATATGCACACCAGCACTACCAGGTTATGTTTCATACCATGCTTTCTGACCACAGGACTTGGAACGGACAACACAACTAAGGGGAGTATCCATATACATCACAGATACACACACCTCCGGGTTAGTAGCACTGCACAATGCATCACAGACCATACATATACAACTACCATTGTGCTAAACTGCCTTTCAGTTTGTTGCCTGCTACAGACCACCCTCCCATACTCAGGAACCACACTCAGCATTCCTGGGAATAGTGGAGAATATGTAGGTCTCCACAAACACCATTATATTGAGTGACTTCAAATACACAAATATTGACTGGGGATACTACTCAAGCCGCAACACCCTCGCCCTATAGTCACTGCAATTTGTAAATTAATATGCTATGGCACAACTAGTCATCACAGCCACAAGGGCGAATACATATTGGACCTGATCATCACCAACATGGGGACTCTATGTTCCACACCAGCGATATACCCCTCATTGGTAAAGTCAGAACATACATATATCTCACTGGACATACATATACCCTCCACACACCCATCCTGGGTAATCCTGGTGAACTTCTCATGAGCCAATGTCTCACTTCACCAAAGCAAGGTGGTATCCTTCAAAGACCCTGAGACAGTGGCAAATATGGCTCCGACTGCTGAATCCTTTACATACACATTCTATGGACACCTAGTGGACTGCATGGATTGTGCTATTCCAAATAACAACAGGACTCACTCCTCCAATGGCAGGGGACCTGTCTGGTAGACCCCAGCCATTAATAAGCTGTACAACGTCAGGAGGAAGCTACTACATGATAGAGCACAATCCCAGACGGGGAAAGCATCTGTGATCTGTACTAGCAGACAGCTACGATCACTCATGAACTTATCTAAGGGCTGCTTCTCATGCACAATTGCATCAGACACGTAGGACTATCACAAGGCCTTCTTCAGTTATGTCAGGAACCTGGCTGGACACTCACTGATATGCTGTGGGTTACTGCATACTGACTAAACTTACCCTGAACCCACTGGCATTGCCAACATCCTGGCAAACAGTTTCAGTGCAGATTGTCTCCCCCCACCCCCCCCTAGAGAGCAACTATCCATCCCAACAGAGTATAACCTCCCTGACATCACACAGTAACAGGTGAGTGCTGCCCTCCCCAAAGCATACATCACAGCATCAATGGGACCAGATGGTGTCCCAGCATGCATCTTACATGAGCTTCATGACAGACGTAACCCTCACATTATATCACTGTGCAATATCAGAGTTACTACAGGATATGTACCCACGGAATGGCATACAGCAACAGTGGTCCCACTCCACAGAGTTGGTGCCACAACGGACCACAGACAATATTGCCCTATAAGCCTAACTAGCCTGTTCTGCAAAGCTATGGAGCGTATTGTTATGGGTCTCTTACACATAGACATCGGGAACCTACAGACACTGTGTCCTACACATTTCAGCATTGTTGTGGGCAGATCTTGCCTCTTGAACATGTTTGTATTCTTTAGACAGTTAACAGGTCCATCGACATAGGGACAGTTGTTCACGAAGCCTACCTGAACCTTGCAACCCCCTTCCACACAATAACCCACTGCGCCATTATGCATAGGCTCACCATTGTCGATATGGACACATATCTCACATGATGGATTGCTACCTGGATCAGGGATAGCACCCACATGGTCAGAATTGCAGGTGCCATGTCTGACTATACACCAGTTACATGTGGCATCCCACACGGCTCTGTCCTGGGACCTCTCTTGTTCAGTATATATTTGTCTGATGTACATGCTACCACAGGGGGAATATGGCTGACCTTGTTCGCACTTGACTGCAAACTGGGTGCCATAATCAACTCTCCATCTGCCACATGCATACTCAAACAGGGTCTCACAGAGATGGATGACTGGTGCCTGAGCCATGGCCTACAGCTAAATGCCATTAGTTGCATAGTCATCCCCTTTGGGAATAGCAACCCGCCCACACATTACCACATAGGTAGTACTCCATTACATACAGTAGGAGTTGTTAGGTGATTGGGGACATGACTTGTTTGTACTGTCACGTTTGACATTCACGTTGCCAAAGTGGTTGGACAGACCTTCTATATAAGCCACCTTATCCCATATGGTTTCACATCTAGATTGAGTGAGGTCATTGTGCCCCTATACTCATCACAACCATGCTTGGTTACAATGCCACATTTGGGGTGTACCTTACCCAACACCTGCAGCAACTGTACTGGCCACAGAATTTCCTCACCAAGCAGATGTAGGGACTCACACGGATGACCTGCACAGTTCGGATGCAGTAACTCCAGCTATACTCAGTCGCTTACCACCTACTCGGATATGATGTGTGCCTGTTGTTTACAGAAATACCCAACCCAGAATTACTGGACATGCTCCACCTCAGGATATCTGACTCCCTTGGAGCTACACACTCCAGGGACATATACCTCAGCACAGATATTAAGGGACAGATTGTTATCCCAGGGCCTCCACTCACTCTGGATTGTGATCACAGTTTCACATAGGCAGAGCCACCCACAGACCACCTACAGGAGACATCTTGACGGCTGTATGGGTGATCGTATGTTTACCCCTGGGATATCTTCTGCGTCCCTGCTAGACAGAGGCACACTAGCCTAGATGTACATGGGCAAATAGGTTTTAATGATACAATTGCATAATTCCTGGTTTAAATGCAAGTGTATCATTAAAACCTATTTTAACAAGGATACAACAGACTAGGTTAAAATGATTTTTTTATATATTGTACATAATGTTAACATATTCTTGATGCTGTCTAGTTGATGTATATGCTTGATAAGTACTTTATATGTATTTCAATCTTAGTTTTGTATATTAATTTATTGTTAATCATGTGATCTTGGCTGCGGGCCACATGATTTCCATTTTGCATGTATATAGGCGTTTTGAATGTACCTTTTGTCATACATTGAGAAAGGGCTTTTTAACCTGAAAGCTTTGTTGTCTTTATAAAGGTGTTTTCTTACTCAACTGTTGCTGTTTCATTAACACATGCAACTGCCAGATATGTGTGGCCCACTGCTGTACTCAGATATGGCCTATGTGTGTGAGCATGCCCAGTTCAGGCTTTCCATGTTTTGTTGCCTGACATTTGTCTCATTTATTCAAGTGTGTGAGCATGCCCAGTGTGACCTTTCAGTATGTTGCGATCTGAGGTCCACTACATTTGTGGATGTGTGTGAACATGACCAATATTAACATTTATACTGTGTGTGTGTGTGTGTGTGTTGGAAGTCAAGTTCTGTTCTTACTGCAGGACTCACCTTTGTGTCATAACTCAACAGGGATTATGCTGTGCCTGCAGGGTTTCCATGAGATACTTTGCATAGACTTATCAACATTCCTTCATACTGGCTGACCACTGCAATACTGTCATGGTTTAGTGGTTCAGTACTTTAACTATAGTGCACAGTATCCTGGGTTCGAGGCCCATCACTGCTTTATATTTTCATACTGAGCAGACCAGACTGCTTAAGGTCCAGTTAAGCAAACATGAGTATGTTGGCTTTTGTTCAGCTATGCCCTACTTAGACCAGGCTTGTCCAACATTTCTGAATATTCACCAACTTTGCTGGACGTTGCCCGATATTACTCACCATTGACCACAGTTGCACTAGTTGGTGTGTGCTATTCTGTCTGCATATACTACATGGTGGTAAATGCTGTTTAGCACTGCTTTAAATTGCTTAACACATGTCAGTCATGCCTCAGGTGGTGCTGCAGGGCTGCCTATGTTGGATGCACATACTACACTCCCTGTACATGTTTGAAAGCAGGTAGTGTCAACTTAGGCACCCCTTTTACTATATGTGTGAGTCAGAGAGAGGTATCATTTCCAGAGTTCCTACTGAGCCAGTGTATGTGCTATGTGTTGCCTCTTTGCCAAGGCCAAAGCATACTGGGGATGCCTCGTTCTGCCTACTGGGGCAGGCTCAGGTTGTTCCTCCTCCGAGTCACGCTCTGCCTGTGATGACCTTGGCAATGGTGGGGGGCTGTTTGGCCCAGGCCTATGCTGGTCCTACTGCAGCTGTTTTTGCAGGATCATATTATGTAGCATAGCACATACCATGACAATTTGGGTACATGTAGTTGATGAGTACTGCAAGGCTCTACCAGATGTGTCCAGGCACCAGAACTGTGACTTGAGCAGCCCAAACACATGCTCAATTACATTTCATGTTTGTGCGTGTGCCTCATTATGGCATTCCTGTTTAGGTGTGTGTGCATTTCTGATGGGTTTCATCAGCCACGGCTCCAGTGCATAGCCAGCATCCCCCAATAGGTGACCATTTGGGATGTCCCCATTGGCAAATGTCTGGTACAGCTGTGTCAGATGCCAGATATGGGAATCATGGTAGCTTCCAGGGCAGCCAGCACACACATTCAGTATTATGCCCTGGGCATCACACCTGACCTGGCAGTTGATGGAGGGCAAGCCCTTGTGGTTGAAGTAGACCCTACCCCACTCACCAGCTGGTCTTTGATGCATATGTGCGTGCAGTCTATTGCACCCACTACCTCAGGGTATTCTGCTATTTGCTGGAAGAGATGCATATTGCTGGCCAATACCTCATGGGAATTGGGGAAATATACATGATCACCGACATGTGCTGACATGGCATCCAGGAACTGGTGCAGTACCCTGGATGCTGATGCCTGTGATATCCCCATCATATCACCAGTTGGTCTCTGGAAGGTACCTGTTGCTAATATTCTTAGGCCAACACATACCTTGGTTTCCACTGGGATGGGTTCCCCTCTGTTGGTTCTGTGTGTGAGGTGTGGCCTGCACAGCTCAACAATTTGCTGCAGGAGGTCTCTGTCCACTCTATTGCGCTCCACTATCTCCAGCTCATGTAGCCCCTGGTAGGTTACCCTGGGCCTGTACATTCTTCTCCGTCTTCTCACTGTGGGTTGTCCAGCAGCATTTCCATTGTCACCACCCTCAGCATGTTGCATATGTCACCTTATAACAGCAATGGCAGCCCCTAACATTTATTTGTCTCAGTAATGCTTTTTCAGTTTTCACTTCTATTAGCTTACTGCAGTGTCTCTTGTGATATACCTAATGGACTGTTGTTTGCAGAGTTTTAAGTGCTAGGCTGGGCTGGGCTAGTGTACTGCCTGTGTAATTGCCTGATTCTGATTGTTATCACCTGCTAGCTCTGCTAGTACTCCCTGGTAGCGTCCTACTATTTGTTGTGCTTCCTATTTCCTTTCAGTTTCCTTGGGGGGGGGGCAGCGCCGCGCATACAAGCGCAAACACGCTCACAGCAGTTCACACGCGAGCACACATGCTTACACGGACTACAACTTGCTTATTCGTGTTAAAACGCACGCAAACCAGTGCAAACATGCTTACAACACTTTAAACTGCCTTATACATGCTTACTCCAGCTTAAACGCACTCACTCACGCTTACACGCGCGCACACTGTCTTACTCGATTTTGTAAGTGCGCACACATGCGCATACCTGCTCAGCAAGAAACCTTGGTGTTATTCATGTCATACACCTTCCATTTCTTGCCTTTACCTAGCCGACCTGTTGACACACCTCTTTCAATGTTGTGTAAATGACATGCCACTCTGCTCCAATGAGCTTCCCTTCTTTCATACATACCCCACTCGTGATGTCACCTATCTTCTACTATGCTACTCCCCTTATCCTACTCCTACAGTCCACTGACTGTGCTCATTTGCTATGTAACCCTGCGATTCACTATCCTAACCCTCCTTTGCATAGGATTGCCTACTAATGCTTGGTTACATCACTTAGACTGTGCTTCCCTCCTTAGCAACCTCTACTCGGTGGCCATGTTGTCTTCAGACTGCCATTCCCTTGCATTGTATATTAACAATTTAAATAAAATCCACATTTGTGGGTTTTAATTTTTATTTTTCTGGTTTTTAGAGCACAGCCCGTTTGTGCGGCGCTGTGCTACGCTTAAACATCGGAAATCAGAAAAAAAAAAATTTTTTTTTTTTTCATATTGCATCAGGAAACATTGCCATTGGCCATATATTTGGCCATTGGCATACTTCCTGCACTGGATGCAACCTTTATTTGGAGCTGTTATGGCTCCGTTTTGCTATTTGCAAAATGGTACTCAGTTGTCAACTGAGTACATTTCTGCAGATAACACTGCTCTTACTCGGACAGGTTTGGGTTTCCTGTATCGCAAATCTACCTCATTTGAATGCCTTTCACCTGCAATTGAGGTAATTTGCATAACTTGGCCCTGTCCGTGTAAGAGCCTTTTTAGGAGCCCTCTTGCACGCCCCTGCAGGCTGTTCCTGGATCGCTCGTCAGACATGATGGCTGCATGGAGTCTTACTCTACTCTTAGACTCCATGCAAGCCATTGTGAATCTGGCCCAAGGTCTTTAACTTAGAATTTGGGTGTCATGCATGATAAATGTCACAAGGGTAAGCTGAGTAAATATAGCAGACAGCATATACTGCCACTAAATAATTCAGCCAGCAGGTTGTGTGTGTCAGATAATTACAGTGAAGTAACAGCACTTTGCATCTGCAAATTCATTTGCAAAAGACTTCATTTTTTACAAAAGGGAAATGTTTACATGCAAAATAACTAGCATTTGCCCCAGTACCTGTTTCATCTATTACCACAACTGCCTTGAGTGCAGAGAGTAATGTTACTTATAAAATAAGAGAGTTTTGTTGATTTAAACTAAAAGCTGCATTACATTTTAAGGCCAGAGTATAACTCCTTGTGACCTCCCTTTGAGTAGACAAATATAAGGATCTCCATACTTTGGTTATCACTTGCCATGACCAGTCTGCTGTTCTAAATGTCTTGAGCAAATCATAAAAAAGTTATCCTGTAAGTTGCTTGGCATAAAACATAATATTTCGAGGCCCTACAATGTAATCTCTTAATTGTACAGAGGAATAACAGTCCAAGATTAGCTCAAAGAGAACCATGTACTCTGAAAGGAGAAGTCTGTCCACTTCAAATAAAAATATATGGTGGTTAATCATTTTATAATTGTATTAAACAGATTGCAAATATATTTTAATTACATTAACAGATTTATAAACATTAAGAAACCTGTAGGAAAATAAAACAAAGATGATTTGCTTTAGCCAACAAGGTGCCTCACACTTTTTGACTTCGTATATTACCAGAATCAATGTTAGAGGAAATTCTGGCCCCATAGATCAAACTCAGAACTAGAAATACTTTGGGACCTTCTTTGGCAAGAAACTATCATCATTGTCTTTTAATGTCTAACTGTTTAATGTGTTGTAATACTAGATAAAGAGCTTGTCATTTTTGTTGTTTTTTAATAGTGATTCTGATATCTGCTTTGTTATCCACTATTTACTTGTGCGAGTATTGAGTATAATATTCTATTTATTTGTTTCCATATATTATATTTATAAATTATATATTTATTATATTTATAAGTATTAATGAATAACTCCAGATGAAGGTCTCATGTCAGCTGGAAAGCTTGAGTAATTGCAAAACTTATGTCATTTCAATGAAAGGTGTTACATCAAATCTGTATTCCAGTGCCTTTGTGTTTTGAATGAAATGCTTATTTCCAAGCAGAAAGACTTGAAGTTCAGGTCTGCTACAGGAATTTTATCAGGATAGACTCTGGGAAGAGATTTTAAAGAGAGACTTCAGGCATATGTTTGATACCACAAGGACATCCCATGCACTGGAGTTAAACTGGACTTCCGGGAAATTAATTTTATTTAAGAAGCTGTCAGATTTAATGTGGGATTTTTTTTAAACAACCAAAAATAAAATATAATCAAAGATTATTGTGTTTTTTCATTATCTGCAGACAAAGTAATAATTTCAATGTTGAGAAAGGAAGAGTACGTCTGATTTTTTGTACTACCATTAATGACTGTAAGTCATTCATAATGTCACAGCTAGAGGTGATGCTATGGCTTTAACTCAGTAGTGGTATGGGAGCGATTTGTTAACATGTCACAACTTGTTTGTGTCTTTCAGCTTTTTCCCGGTTAGGGGTTGCCACAGCGGAACTCCGGTCCGCTAATGATTAGCAGTTGATTTTTACGTACCGGCTTGCCAGGTCTGACGCACAACCTGCAACGAAGGTACACCCATTCACACATGTCTCCATGCAGAAGATGCTCTAGCTGAGAATCGAATCGGACAGCGTCTTACTGTGATGCGACAACGCTACCACAGCACCACCACTGCAGGTCATTAACATGTCACAAGATTGTATATAAATAAGAGGCACTTCACTAAAGCAGAGTAAAGTAATTAGAATAGAGGGAAATGAGAAAACGTGAAAGAGTAACAGAAATTGAAGAAAAGGAAATGTTATTGGCAGGAAAGTTGGAAAAGAAAAAAAATAATATAGGCAGTTCAGAAAATGATATGTAGCTGAAGTAAAAATATAACAGAGATTGTATATGAGAAAAGTTAAATTGTTAGAGAATTAGAAGCACAGGTGTAACTATAGAAAGACTATTTACAAAAAGTGCAAATGGCAATGACAACCACAAAGAATTGCTAGGAAGGATGCAAATGTCATTTGAAGATTAAATAAAGCATTAGTAGGAGTACAGTGGGATAAATGTCAAATTTGATATAAAGTGGTGCAAATAATGCAGTGAAACAGTAACAATTTCACTCATGAGATGATGAAAGTATTAAGAATATATGCAATAAGATGCTTTCATCATTATTTTAAAGGGGCTATTGCTTCAGGGCACTTCTCTTATTTTGCAAGTTTGCTAAACATACCTAACTTGAGCTGCCAGTTGATATCATGATCTGACAGATTGAAGACATATGATTATCAATAATTCAACACAGATGTTGAGCGGTGTTTGCAGCAGCACAGAGCTTTTCAGGCAAGTTTCCCGAGCCTGATATTAGCTTGTGGTAGACAAAAAAGCATCTTAAAAACTTCAGTGCTCACATAAATCCATAAGAAATAAACAAAACCTAGCAGCAGCACAGGAATAGTTCATTAGTAAAGGATTGTAGGAAATAATCACAAATATGGCAGGGATACAAATGAACAACTTCTATCAGTGATATGATTATAGAACAAATAAAAGTTTAGATTAACATTGTTAAAATGCAGAATGTTGATTAAGGCACTCAGTGCTTGGTAAACCTGATTCTGAAAGCATTTCAAGAAGACTAAAGTGTAAATATCTGTTCCAAAGTGATGGTCCAATAGAAGGCTGTCATGCTCCAGTGCTCATTCATCTTCATCCACCTTTTCTTTGGACATGATGACCCATATGACCTGCCCTTCTGATGATGTTCTGATCCCTGTAAATTATAGCATTTGAGGGGGCTGGATTGTCCTTGGTAGTTGAGTAATACTTGCTTACTTAGTTTATAGAAAATTCATCACTGCAACAGAAGTGTGCAGTCTTTAAATGAGTTTATTTTCCATAATACGATGCAAGAAATTTAACCTCTTGGATAACTGTTCAAAAATATTGCTAGCTCAAACATGAGCACAAAGCTTTAATAACCTACTTGACTGTTTGCAATGTGTGGAGACTAGACTGTGCCTTGGTATTCCTTTTGCTATTTTTATGTCTCTATCTTTAAACATGACCCTAGCAAGCCTCACCCACATACCAACCACTTTTCTTTTTCATAGAAATTAAAGGTAAGATTAAGGTATTGACCTATTCTGTCATAAACTTGAGTCAAAAAAATTCCAAGAAACCCCAGTGTGCATTTATATTCTTTTGCATGCATTCTGTACATTTCCCATAATAAAATACTTTTCAATTATAATTTTTAAAGCTTTGCAATAACTTTATAAATTCAGTCTGTTATGCCTGACCACTGCTCAACCACATTTTGACCTTGTGACAGTGGGTGAGTGTTGTGCAGGAGACTGGTTAGGAAATGGTGGACCTGATATATTATCTGTTGGATGGTTAGATTCACATTTTGAGTCAATATCTTCTTCAGTGTTTTGCAGTGGCAGGTCACAGAATGCCCTCAGGCCCTCCTACCAGGTATGAGTGGAGAGAAAGGAGGGATGACAACACCGTTTCTTAGGTCATGATTCTAAGAATTCCAACTGCTGACTGGATGTCTACTCACATCCCTTGTACAATGCCTCCTGCTGAAGGAAATTACATCCTTCTGTCCCATCTCTCTTTCAGTAGCAAAACCAGCAGTCTGATTATGATTATGGAGTTTTGGTACCAAAAAAACAAAGAAAGTTGAGGCAACATAGTATTAATCTGCATCCTGTCAGAAGCCAAATAAGGCTGTACCTAAATGCCAGAAGCAGAGCTGTTTAAGTGTAAATTGTTAAATAAAGATGCTGTTTTTTGAACAGATTTTCACAGGTGGATAGGGAGTTCAGAATTCCAAGTGTTTTAGGTGAATTTAGATTTGCTAACAATATGTTTGATATCATATTTCTTCGTGGACTGAATATATGTGCCCTGAAAACAGAGGGCCATTATCAGAAAATAGGACCATTGAGA
Organism: Protopterus annectens; assembly: GCF_019279795.1. Taxonomy (NCBI): domain Eukaryota; kingdom Metazoa; phylum Chordata; order Ceratodontiformes; family Protopteridae; genus Protopterus; species Protopterus annectens. The sequence goes on from NC_056737.1 coordinate 1,509,039,601, forward strand.
TGCTGCAGTTTATGAACCCTAACTTTAGATGAACCGCCCCTCCTTAGATCATGTGGAAGTTTGTTTAGCAATTTCCACAAGCTGCAGAAAAACAGTCTACCAATAGGAGGCCATTATAATTGCACAGAGTCAACATCCCTGCTCTTATTTTCTGTCAAGTTATCTCTGGTAACTTACATGGTATTAATCACTCAATATAGAATTTCACTCTTTGATGTAGGTTCAACAGTTCAGTACAAGTTCCTTTAAATACCCTCTTTACTCTGCCCACCAAAATGACTTTCTATCACATTGTCTAATTATTACAGCCACCTAGAGGCATTCATACATTCGGTTAAGGATACTATTGATCATAAATGCAAGTATCTCTAATCTGGAGTTTTTTAACAAAAGGTTATTATGAACAGTCCAATCTGCCATTCCCAGCCAATACTATCTCATGACTCACTCTAGACCATTGCAATCCAGATAGCCATTTTGATAGAAGGTCATCACCTGAGAATATGCACTGTCAGTTGGCAGATGTTCTCAGAAGAGCTCAGCTAAGTAAGGGGACCTGATGTTAGGATATCCATCACAAGTCCAACATAGAATTTGGCATCTTCCATTAAATTTATGTCTGATTTGCTCTTTGTCTCATCTTGTGCACAAGGCAAGTTGTTTGCTGCCAACAAGGTCTTCCCTGTGGCATAATGTTGTATAGGATTATCACATGAGCCTGAAAAGGAATGTTTGGATCCTGGATGGAATCACAGCTAGGGCAAGGGTATCCAATAAATTCAAAAATGCTTTTGGACTGTGTACAGCTGAACATACTTGCCTTTGAGGAAGACTGTAAACATTTCATATCCCCATGTTGGGCCCCAAACCTCTTTTTCAAGCTGTGCATATCACTACTCCATCCTGGTCAGTGAGAAGGATAGATATGCAACAGACCTCCATTCATTCTGAAGGAGGATGGCTCACATTCCATATGAAGACGGATCTGTAGACATTTCCACTTCGTTGTTTGGGTCATTGAAAGTCAACTCAATAAAGGATGAAAGTTCATTCTGTATCTATTTTTTCCCAAACATATACATGATAATTTTTACCAGGTGGCTAACTATCCCATGGCAGATCTAAAATTCATTAGTATTTGACAACTCCCTTATCTGAAAGCTATACCTTTGTCTGTGTGTGTGTGTGTGTGTGTGTGTGTGTGTGTGTGTGTGTGTGTGTGTGTGTGTGTGTGTGTGTGTGTGTGTGTGTGTGTGTGTGTGCATGTGTGCATGTGTGTGTCTGTGTGTGTGGACTCACCTTGTTAGCAGACAGGAACTAATTCAATTTTTTTTCTCCCATTTTCCTTAGATCTGACCTTTCTGTGTTTAATGTGATGCCTGGCTTATGGATCCAGCTTAACACAGTATGGAGTTTGATGCCTTACTCTGACTCATTTTCCAAAATATCAACCTTTCTTTATACAGATAGTGAAATTCTGGAACACCTGCAGTTTCTGGACAACTTACTATGTTGCTGCATCTATTAGATCCCTAATCTGCCTTTTGTTTTCCACTCTGGCATTGTGTACAAGGCTCATTTGGTTACACAGAAACTTTTTAGTCAAAACCCTTGACATTTACTCAAGCCAGTCTGTTATCCCTTAGTGTATGCAACCTGTTATGAAAGTTTAGACATTGCCCATTTTTTTCATTGTTGTCATGTGTAGTAATTAATACCCTTTTATTATGCAGTTAATTCATGCTGGATAGATAAAAGTCACCCTTGTTTCCAATTTTTTTAGCAGTGTAGCACTCCCAGTCTGTTACGCAGATTCTCATATTCTCTGGCAAAGTACTTTAGCCCTTTCTGTGTGCAGTCTGCTGTGAAACTTTAGACTGTTCATATGTTGTGATGCCCCCCCCCCCCTTATTATGCAATTGTGTCATGCTGGTTAGATAGAGGTCCTTATTGTTTCCAACTTCCTCAACAATGTTGCACCAAAATTCTCATATTCTCAGGAAAGGTACTGAGTGGCTTCTGGCTTATCATAAGGTCTCCTAGTGTTTCAACAAATATAGTACTTGACATCCATTAACCCCCACACACACACACACACACACACACACACACACACACACATACACATAAAGGGAAGCAAGTGTTAATTTCTGCAATTAACTCATTAATGCTAGCATTTGCCTTACTCCAATGTTTTCTAAACATTGTCCTGCAACTTGAATAGTCTCTTTTAAAACATTCAGATAAGCAGAAAGTGACTATATCATAACTAACAATAGTTCACTTTAGTCATTTTAGTTAATGGATGCAGTACTTTACCCATTGGAGAGCTGATGAATTAAAAACTTATCCATTGCCCCTGATCAACTTGTGGTTGATTATATACTTTTTCAAATGCCTAAATAAAACTTTCAAAGTCATATCTTTCTTGGCATCCAAGACTTGGCTTCCGTGTCCATAATTCACATACCCTTGAAGAAGGACCGGCATTTCCTTCTCATGTTGGCATTGGGACTGTGTCTTCCTGTCATCTCAGTCCTCATGATATCTTTCTGTTTGCTTTCACTGTGTGCTTCAAACTGCTTTGTTCGCTCTTCTACTTCAATCATCCTGTTTCCAGCTAGAGCTCCATTTTTTTTATTTTAAGCTGAATTTTAAGATCAGGTGGGGATGAATGATACTCATTGCTGCACAGTCTGCACACATACCGACTACCAGACTATCACCCATTTCTTTACACATGCTCCTAGTTGTATCTAAGACACCTATCATATCATCCTTGGTCATACCACTAAATTCCCTTTGCACTGCACTATTCAGTCATATTTGGCACATACATGTTTTTCATATGCCAAAGAGATCATTTTCACATGACTCTTAGCTACTCTAACTGAAAAATAAAATAATTGTTCTGCAAGATAAGCTGCAAGGGTTCACACACATTCTGGTGGCAAATGTGTTTTTTACAAGCTATATGAGTCCAATATACAATATCCCACCAATGCCAGCCAAAAATATTTAATGAACAGGCATATAAATCTCATCTGCTGCCATCAAATGATATGTGATGAGCAGGAGTATTGTCTCTCAGTCCACACTCTGCACATCAATTAATGTGATGGGAAAAATAGTACGGCCACAAATGACTAACATAATGTTCATCTCATCTTAAAACTGTGGTTCTAACTTCACAAGAACTATGTATGTAACATTTTGCAAATATTGGCATTCGACGAGTTTAAAAGGACACTCCCAAGTAATTTCACAAAGTAAGTATTTTATGATTGTAAGTATTCTGAACATCTAGATCTTTATTGAAATGTCATCAGGGACTAGTAACAAACCTTCTCCTAAGCATGCTGCTTTATATGTAAAAAAATAAAAAAAAAAAATCACCATCTGAGTTGTTAGATATAGCCAAAGAAAGAAAGGAAGATGAAAACTGCCCATTATAAGTGTGATGGAACATTTACCAGACCCACAGAGCAGGAAAAACACAGTAATGTCTATAATAAGAGGATATGTGGAGATGCTCATGAGACACAATAGAGACCATTATAACAAAAATGCTCATCTCAGAAAGTTCAAACCAAGAGATAAAATACTTGAACTAGTATCCACTGATTTATTTATTTATTTACATTTGTTGAGTGGAAGTGTCCGACTGGACGTAGATCCATTTTCAGCGGAGGCCCGGGGAGAAAAGCTCCACAGTTAAAATATACAGACAGTAATTACATTGGATTGACATAGCAATTAACAATTTGATCAACATAGCAATTAACAATTACAAACATAGTTACAGATGAAGAACATAGTACATCAGTAGACAACTAGAATCTTTATCATCTGCAAAGTACATAACAGACATTAACAATTGTTACAATAAGAGGTTCCTGCTGTATAATAAGTAGTTAGGCTTATGAGCATCCGAGCTTGCTATAATCAAGGTAGTTAGTGGGGTGGAAAAAAAGGTAGTGGTTGGATGGGGTGGGTGATATTAGAGGGGGAGTTACAAGGGCACAGCCAGCATGTTTTTAGGTGCGCTTTTAGTAAAGTTTTGAAATGGGTGCATGATGGTACGGAGGTAATTGTGGGTGGGAGGGAGTTCCATAATTTGGCTATGGCACAAGAGAATAGTGCTTCTCCAGTAGAGTTATTGGCTTTAGTGACCTGCAAGTGACTTTTGTTGCTAGATCTTAGTGATCTGGTGTTGTGATAGGGTTGGAGTAGATTCTGGAGGGATGGGACTTTTAGTGGATGGTTTACTAGTTTGTGGGTGAGTGTGAGTTGATACCATTGAAGGAGATGAGGGAGTTCAAGCCAGCCCAGTTCAGCAAGTGAGAGACAGTGGTGACTACAGTAGGATGCCCCTGTGGCGAATTTGGCGATTTTGTTGTAGCAGGTCTCTAACTTGTTTAGATCACATTGCCTTAGGTTGGTATATATTGGAAAGGCATAAAGTAGGGTGGAGATAATGTGGGAATTTGCTACTGAAATCTTTGCTGCTTTAGTGAGCAGTTACTTATTTCTGTATAATGCCCCTAGTTTTTTGTGGACTTTTTATGGTTATGGATATGTGAATGTAAAATTTTAGTGTTTTCACTATTTCCACTCCTAGCAATTTGGTGTGTTCTGTTGGGTGTATAGTGGTGTTGTCTTTTGCTGTGATGTTAAAGTGAGAGTTGTTTTGAGTATGTTTGGTGGGTTGGAAGATGAGTATTTAGTTTTGTTTGGATTGAGTATTAATTGGGCATCTGATAACCAAGTCTCAAAAGAGGAAAAGGCTTCCTGCGTGACTTTTTGCAGTTTGGGTAGGGACTGGGCTGAGCAGATGATGGTTGAGTCATCTGCATATTGTATGAGTGTGCCATGTTTGGTGAAAATAGAGAAGAGTAGGGGTCCAAGGATAGATCCTTGGGGAACCCCTATAGAGACAGGTAGTTGGGGAGATATGTCATTCTGCCATACAAAGGATTGTTGGCGGTCAGACAGGTAACTCTGAAACCAGTCGGTGACTAATTGAGAGAAGGATAGATTATTGAGGACAGAGATGAATTTTTTGTGTGGGACCATGTCAAATGCTTTAGATAGGTCTAGGAAAGTAGCAGAGGAGAGATAACCATTGTTTTTATGCTGATGGATGGTGTTAGTAAAGCAGAGTAAGACAGTGTTGGTGCTATGGTTTGGATGAAAACAAACAATTTGTAAAATGGAAAGGACATTTTGAAATTCTAGAAAAAGTAATGAATTATAAAGTATGACAGTCACAGAAAAGAATACTAGAACAGTTATATCACATACATTTTCTGATACAATAGATATACTTTTTTTCTTGGTATATTTCTAAGAAAAAATAAGATTTTTTTATCATGTCCTAAAATTAAAATTGGGGAGACCTTATGCAGGTCTCGTAAACAGGAAATAAAATAACTTGTACTCAATAATATGGTCATATCTTCAGAGTTGCCTGGTAGAACCAACTTAATACAACACAACATAAAAGCCATGAGAATTCTAAAGCCAAACAGTCAGGAAAGAGGTATAATGCTTAAAACATGGAAACAGTAAAGAATGACAATGTGAGTACGACAATCATACTGTACTTGTCTCCAAGCATAACAGACCTGTTAGTTTTGCAATGTCTTTAGAAAGTTAATAGTGCCACTAAATATGATTCGTATCCTATGTTCTGAGTGGACAAATTAATAGAAATAATTGAAAAGACTACATTTCTCTCCACAGCTCCATAAGTTAATGGAAAGATAGTATTCTCTGCACTTAATGGATGCTCTTCTATAGAATTCAGCCTTTGGTGTCCCCAGCACAAGGGTAGCATTTTAGGTTTTGATGGACAAGAGGTTCCCATACCCGATATACCACAGCTAATCTGGATAACACTGTCAAATTTTTCTGAAGATTAGGAAAGCCATCTCCAGAAAGTTCAATTTGGTTTGAACTCCTTACCCAACCTATATTAACAATGATCCAAGCTATGTGCAAGTTATGCATGGCAGAGGCTTGTTATATGAGATACATAACAGACAGAAAGCAAGTAAAAACAAAGAATGAGAAATGGATGCAGGACAGGTGAGAAACTGCCATATCAACCTCAGAAAGGCACATTCAAGCCTTGTTAGAACTGGTAAGCTGTTACCTAAGTTCATCTTGTAGTATGCAATCTTCACTTGCCCCCTGATTGAACTAACCAAAGGTTAGGCTCCACTGAAGGTTAAGCTGATGATTAAAACTGAAATGTCTTTTATCAAAATAAACCACCTATTGTGATTAGAATCTTTTATGATAGCTCCTGACTTCTCAAAACAGTGTCTGCTCCACATGGATAACTCTGAAGTAGGCAAAAATGCAGTGTGATCCCAGAGGGTAGAGGGGAAGGAACACAGAAATGGCTATGCAGCCAGCATAAAAATGTAGATAAACAATACTAGTTTACTTGAATATAATACAGTGATTAGTGCAATTAACATTCACGTAGAAACAGCTATTGAAGGTATCAAATTGTACAAGTGTTTCTATCGTTGCATAGAATGCAGTAATTAGTGCAAACAACATTAAGGTAAAATTACAACTATAGTAGTTATTATATCATAGTGGCTGAATTCAATAAAGCCTACATGGTGCTCTAAGACTGTGTTTGTTTCGCAGTGTAATTTGCACATGGTAGCGCGCTGTTTTATATTCAGTAAGTGGCTCTACACACCAGCCACGCAAACCTAGTAAACATTGTGGCATGCTAATTAAAGCATAATCAGCTTAATTGTATGCTAATTAACCAACCCAAGATGGAGGAGTTATTCAGCAAGCTATAACGCAATTGTGTACACTTGGTGCAGGTTTTGCCCTTGAATTCCAAAACCTATTGGAATACAGTCATGGAAACTACTTTACACAGAAATGGTGTTATGGGCTGCTGTTGCTCTTATACATATGTATGTGCTACAGGCCCAAGTTTATGCTGCTGCTGTTGCTGCTGCTAATAGGCCTTGACCAAGAAGGAGAAGGGTGTGTGGACCCCATTTAACATTTCATGGTCTGCATGATGTGGAAATTGTAGAGTGCTACAGGGTGGATAGAGACACACTGCAGGAACTCTGCGACCTCTGTCATCCTGAAACTGAGAGCAAGGGCAAACTGTACAGAACCAATACCTGTGGAGACTAAGGCATGTGTAGCACTTAGAATATTAGCTACACAAACCATCCAGAGACCAACAGGGAATATGCTGGTAGTGTCACATGCATCAGCACCCAGAATCTTACATCAGTTTCTGAATGCTATGTTATAACATGCCAGTGACTACATACATTTTCTCATTACACCTGAGAACAGAACTACAACTATGCAGGAATTCTACCCTGTGGCACACTTCCCTGAAGTCTTGGGTGCCAAAGACTGCACACACACTGAAATCAAAGCACCACCCGGGAACAGTTAAGTGTGTATATAAACTGAAAGGGCTTCCACTCCATTAATTGCCATGTCATGCGTAATGCTAAGGGAAACATCCTGAATGTGTGTCCTGGCAACATAGACAGTTACTATAATTCCCATATCAGGCACAACCCTCAACTGTATCAGAGGTTTTCTAAGGGGGATATCCCACAAGGTCATTTACTAGGGGATGCAGGGGATGCATTCAAGCCATGACTCATGACACCCATCAAAAATGCATACCCACCTACCAAAGAGCACTATAATTAGGCACATGCTCAAACAAGAAATATCATAGAGTGTGTGTTTGGGTTGTTGAAGTCATGGTTCTGGTGCGTAGATACATCGGGGGTGCCCTGCAGTACAATCTCTGTACTTATGCTGAAATTTACACTGTCTGTGTTATCCTTCACAATATTATTCTGACAAAACAGCATCAGCAGGAACACCAAGGGGAAGAGGCACAAGTCCCACCAACACTGGCAAGGTCACCGCAGTCACATGTAGAGGGGGAACCATCAGCTGCTGTGGGTGTAGGTAGACATAGATGTATACAATACACCCTCGCCCTTGTCAAGAAGAATGGAAAGCACAGATGCTCACCACCTAAGGTGTCAAAACTTTCATTCTATGCACGTACATACAGAAAAATGATGCCAGGCAATGCTCACAACTTTTACTTATCCATGTAATGGCTGTGTACTGCTAGCTTCACACAGAGTCAACCCCAAATTAAAACACTTGTAACTGCCAAACTATCAAGGTAAGTGTTGAACCTGGAATAGGAAAATAAATGGCTATGAACACAAATGAATTGCATAACCTTACGTACAGTTACTTGCTAATGTAACTAAGTGGAAGGTGGGTGATTTTTTTACATGAATGATGTCAATATGGGACAGCATTGACTTATGTCAATAGATATGTTCTCCATCAGCCTGTAAAAAGAGCATTACAAACACATATATACTAAGCACTCAGTCAGCTATGCACCCTGGGCATCAGACAAAATAGTTATATATCCCTGCACCCAAATGATGATGGCACAGTTATCATCATTTGCAGAGGGTGTTATTTGGGGTGGCAGGAGGCCAAGGCTGACATGAAAGGTAGTGAGTGCATGTGAGAAAGAAAGACAGGCAGGCAGACATTTGGATAAAATATCAAATTGCTACTGAGACAGAGTGAGTGTAAAGCCTCATGAATGACCCATGGAACTGTAATGTGTGTGTACCTGTATGGGCACAAGGTGAAATGTGTGTGTGAGTATCTGCAAGAACTCAGCCAAGCTCTGTGCTTGCTCTACATCCTGGAATATTGGACAGGTGTGAGTCATGCATGGTAGAGATAACAATTCATCTTTGTCCCACAACTACAAGAATTGGCTCTGCCAAGAGTTGCACTGGCACTTCCATGCCCATGGTCAGATGTGCTGATGCTACCTGAATGTAACTGATGTCAGCTGGATGAGTTCTCCTCACAAGTACACCCAGTAATGTTACCCCATGGCCTACCACTTTTGGGTGTGGACACCTCCATCACTAATGGAACAGTGGAAGTAATGATCAGGCACAGCCACATTTGTTAACATCAGATGATGCTGCTGACCTATGTCCACGTGGATGCTGCCGCCATCTCAGCAGATGTTCCATCACAGACACTGCCCATTCTATTGAGTGATTCAGCCGATCCATTGAGTTGGCTACACAGCAGAGGCAGTCATGCAAGTCAGCCTGTGCCACATCTACAACCCTAAACATGTCCTCAGAGGACCTTGTGCTACATGCCTGTGCCTACATGATGGCCTAAACATATGTTGAGTGGCATTTAAAGATATATAAGGATCATGTGGAGGCTGGACAGCAGGCCTCCTCTGAGGACCCCTAACAATCTCCTGTGTGACAACTCCCCCACACTTTGGCTACAGCCAGAGCCAACAGGCACTGAAGTTGCAGTAACAACAATACTCTGATCAAGTTCGTCACCCTCCAACTGTCCAGTATTTGAGGACTCAGTGGAATAGGTATGCATAGGCCTACTGACTGGGTCAGAAGGAAATACAGGGGATGGCAAATACAGGGGATGGCTGAATGTCAACATCAGTGTCAGATTCCACCTCTGCATCCCCCCGACTGTACCTCTGTTTGGCCTCCATCATCATCAGAGTCTGCCAATACTCTGACATCAGGTGGAAAGAGTTCTGCACTTCCACTATCAGGATCACCTGTAATAATAAGAAACAAACATAGGAATGAAAGTAATACCTGCACTAAATATTTAAAACAATTTACATGATAACAAACTAAAAGACGCTGTCGTAGATGGTACAGTATTACACCCACTCATTGCACACACCTCACACATACAGATAAATCCATATATCTGATAAAGGTTTATCAATAATCAAAAGAAAAATGTTTGGCTTACCATTTGGAAATGACTCCACACTTAGTAGGGGATGGTCCTGGAAGAAATGAAGCAAGATAAGGACACAGTTATCACCGCTAAAATAACACAGGGGGACAGTGAATACACAATTTTGCCTATATGTCCATTAATAGTTTTAACTGAAACATGGCTGACATGCCCACCCAAAACTTATGTGTAATGAACAAAAATGTGTCATTAAGTCTATTAACTTATCAATAAATTCATCAAAAAAGTACATGAACTATTAATTATTTTTTTCTGTATTTTACTATATAAGCAAGTCTTACTACTCAACATATGAAAGCTTACCTGGAAGTTCCTTCTGGCACATACTTATCCTCCCAGAAACACCAGAACCAACATTGATCACATGATGGTGTGCAGTTTCCACTGAGCTGTTTGGATATCTGACAGTGGACAAGAGCTCTTCATTTGTTGTCAATGCTGGCTCTGTAGCAGCCCCCCCCCCCCCGCCAGCTGTTCATGGACAGCTGCAGCTGCTCTTCTCTGGGCTGATGAAATCATATCAGTGGCCCTATGATGCACCTGATCATATGTCCTGGAACACCTCTCTACGCCACTGACATCATTCTCTATCTGGTTCTAAATCTGCATTCTATCAGCCATAACCTCACATCCTCTTCCAAGCAGAAATACATGTGGCACCTGAATCCTGCACTATTATGTTGTTTTCAGAGTCACTGAAAGGGGGTTTACATGGATTTGTACACTTGGGTGTCAGAATCCTATGTGACATAAAACAAAGCATACAATGCATAAATATCACATAATTAAATTCCTGCTCATATACACATATATATTTTCAACATTAAACACTGGAGACACACTTTTCAGTTATTAAAATTAAAGGTTATGTGGCTGTACCATTTCATACTAACATACAAGCCAATGTTTGGTCCAAAACAAGGAATGCCACTTTAGCAATGTATTGTTCCCCATGGAAATAACAGGATATCTACACAATGTCAAGAGCAAGCCTCCTGAAATACAATTTTTGTTGTGGTACTAAACAAATAGTAATTGACTCCCCCACCACCAAAGCAACAAGCAAATGAAAAGTTTGTACACATGAAGGAATAGCACATAATTCAATTGTGATATATGCTCTCAACACAATTCTCACAAAATGTGTACACATTTACAACAGAAAAGTCAATTTTATGTACTTGCCATTCATCTCGCACTATGTCCAGCACTACTCTGGAGGTGTCTATGGGCAATATTAAAAGCATAGCCCACCTGTGGCATAGGCAATATAGCACATCACATTTCCTGAAATTACACTTTATATCCTTCAGAAACTGTATGTTAAAACAAAACCTGTTACTCTAGCAATTTTCTCAGTTTCTAACAACAATATTTAATAAGTGTCCCTATTTTTAGATCATTGTCCCCTCATTTTGTCAGGTTTTGTCCATATGTCTTGCACTAAGAGGTTGAGAGGTATGGCTTCATTTTATAATGTATTTATATATGTATATATATATATATATATATATATATATATATATATATGTATATATATATATATATATATATATATATATATATTTTGGTAACATATTAACAAATGTAGAATGCATTTGAAAAAAATGCAATCATATCTTAGCAAGATCAGAAGCCTTCTCTGCAGATATATCAAAAGGAATAGCAATCTTTCATGTTCTTCAAATACAAAAGTCTCTTCACCTTCAAGTTCCTCAGCTACACGGTTACCTTTTCCTGGTGTAGATTCAGGTCTCTGAGCATGGTGAAGATGCAAATGAAATATGAACTCATTAGATTTGCTGAATCCCATGCCTTTCTCCTTCTTATCCTTCTCTATGCCTCCCCTATCTTAACCAAGCTGCGATTCACTTTAAAGGCTAAGCTTGAACTTGCATACAACAAAGTTGCCAGGTTCACTGTTAACCAACTCTACAACTCTAACCACTGCCTTTCTCTACATACTTTACACTGGCTAGAACTCCCAAATTTACTCTTACCTAACTGTCCATGACCCACTTCATCCTTAACAATACCGCCTCCTGTTGTGCCATTTCTTCCCTTATATCCCTTTACTCCCCCTCCTGCTCTCTTTGGAACTCTGATCATTTTCTCTTATCTATCTATACGCCAAAAAACAGCAACAGGACAACATTTATACAGCTACTCAGTTGCACTAGCCTGGAACAAACTTCCACTGAAATTTGCCCCATACCCACAGCTTTAAAAAACTATTAAAGGAAACCCTATAAAATTCATGGATTTGTACTTGTCAATAGCCTTGCTCAACTTCCTTCTATCAAATGTTTCTGCCTACATACTTCCTGTTCCTAATTTATTCATCTCTACTCCTCTTGTTTCCTCTCTTTTTCCACTGGCTACTTACTCAATCCCCTGTACAATTTATTTCCTTCTATGTCTATCTTGTAACCCCTTCTACTACCTTGGTATTCTTCATCCCTTCTTACTTAGTCACCTTATATTAAACTTGATATCTCTACTGACTTGTACTCTGTATGTAATCTAACTTTTAAGATGTATACTATGTATTTAATAATTCTTCTGTATTCACTGTTACTCTTTGTTTGCAACTATTTTTGTAACCGTATATGTAATTTTTCTGTATGGGGCTTTTCCCATGGGTCTCCTCTGAAAATGGGCTCTTGCTCAGTTGGACATCCATAGTTAACAAATGTCAAATAAATAAATAATTAAATAAATAAATGTAGCCAGTGTAAGCATAGTGTAGGCACTACCTCAGTATTGTTTGCTAATGGATTGCACCTGTGAATGATTAGTGGGAGGGAGAAGGGAGACACTGCAAAAATTTAGACTACTTTACCTGCATTTTCTGTGTCACCCAGGATACACTTACCAAGTGTAAAAGTAACTGTAGAAAGCTTTGAAATGGAAATGAACAACACACATTTTTCATTTTTGTTCACTAATAGCCAAACTCTCCTGAAAGCTGTGTTTCACTGTCATGTAATTTTAGAATACACCTAAAGGACAATGCAACAAAATGTCCTATAGACTGATGTCTGAGAGTATAGCCCAGATAATAGAAAGAACACAATGCAAAGAGAAAATGGAGCTGCATTGGTGCAAACAATACTCATAAATGGTTGTGTGATCACTTATTGCAATAAATAGGCAAGCAGCGCATGTACGGACAACTGAAAGTGTAGAAGTGTACATGTCTTGTTAATGTTGTAGAGGAAATGAGGCTTGGTTGTATGTGCAATGATTTGCATTCATGCAGCAAAGTTGTTTTTGTGGCAAAGAGAGATAAAACACCATTAGCATGTTTTATAGGTTCATTAGTATGATAGTTCAAATCCAGCTTTGTATAAATATCTGTAAGGTGTGTTATGTATTTTGTAATGCCATTTATGTTTTTTTTAATATTAATATTTGTAGGGCACATGGCTTAGCACAAATACAGTGAAACGGACAAATAAATTAAAATTAATGGAAGTTGCTTCTAAGATAAGGGTAGTATAAATCAGAACTGTGAATCAAGTGTGTGTAGCCCACCTGATAAACACAATAAAGTACATAGGATATGTAGATCATGGCTCAAGTCCCACATTTGTCTTTTAATGATGAAATGTAATAAATACTTCTTACAAGAATAATGCATGTTGAGCTTTACTTCTCTGATATGAGTGTTGCTTACCTCTGCACAAATTCGGCATAATGCCTAATACAACAAGCAGATATTGTCAATTTCAGAAAAATGAATTGTTGCATATTTTGCCTTGCATCATGCAAACATGCTAAATGGTGTTGCTCAGCGGTTAGCATGCTTCCACACCCAAAAGCATATCCAAAAGGTACCAAAAATCAACTAGTAAATACAAAAGGTACCCTGGGCTGGTGAAACAATAAAGCAACAGAAAGTAGTCAGGTAAAATGCTTTAATCCAAAAGTAAATACTGTAATCACGAACAAATCAACAAAAAAAATGAATGCCTCCAATATTACGTTTTCGTTTGAAAAGACTTCATCATATATGGGCTAGTAACCTCAGTATATCAGCTGTTTGTAATCCACTTATATACAGTGTCATATATTTTGCTGACCCGTTGCCTATAAATACAGGTTAAAAATTTTCATGACTGATAAGAAACTCCCACTAACCTGATAAATTACCCATCAGTCACAAATCACTCCTGATACTCTACTCCACCCACTCCACCCTGCCTGTACTCTCTTCTTCACCTCTCTTCCACACTTACCATTACTGTGAACTGTTGATCCCAAGTATTTAAACTCATCCACCTTTGCCAACTCTACACCTTGCATCCTCAGCATTCTTCTACCCTCCTTCTCATTCACACACATATATTCTCTCTTAGTCCTGCTGACTTTCATTCCCCTCTCTCTGAAGCATATCTCCAAATCTCCAGTGTCTGCTCTACCTGTTTGCTACTCTCACTACAGATCACAATGTCACAAGCAAACATGATAGTCCACAGGGACTCTTGTCTTATCTCATCTATCAACATGTCCATCACCATTACAAATAAGAAAGGGCTCACATCTGATCCTTGATGTAATCCCACCTCCACCTTAAATGCATCCATCACTCCTACTGCAGACCTCAGCACTGTCACACTACCCTCGTACATATGCTGTACCACTCTTACATTCTTCTCTGCCACTCCTAACTTCCTGATACAATACTGCAGCTCCTGTCTAGGCACCTTGTCATATGCTTTAGCTAAATCCACAAAGACACAATGCATATCCTTCTGACCTTTTTTATATTTCTCCAACAACACTCTCAGAGGAAACATTGCATCTGTAGTGCTCTTTCCTTGCATTAAACCATACTGCTAATCATCACCTTCCTTCCTTCTTAACCTAGCTTCCACTATTCTTTCTCATAACTTCATGCTGTGACTGATCAGTTTTATCCCTCTATAGTTACTACAGCTCTGCACATCACCCTTATTCTTAAAAATCTCTACCAAAACACTTTTTCTCCATTCCTCAGGCATCCTTTCACTTTCTAAGATTCCGTTAAACAATCTAGTTAAAAAAAAAAACATTACCAACTCTCCTAAACACCTCTGTGCTTCCACAGATATGTCATCTGTACCAACAGCCTTTCCATTCTTCATCCTCTTCATAGCTGTCCTTACTTCCTCCTTGCTAATCCATTGCACTTCATGATTCACTATCCCCTTATCATCCAACCTTCACTCTCTCCCATTATTTTCATTCATCAGCCCCTCAAAGTGCTCTTTCTATCTACTCAACACACTCTCCTCACTTGTGAGTATGTTTCCCTCATTATCCTTTAGCACCCTCACCTTCTGCACATCTTTCCCAACTCAGTCCCTCTGTCTAGCTAATTAGTACAGGTCATTTTCTCCCTCCTTATTTTTCAGCCTTTCAGACAATTATCCATACTCCTTATCCTTAGCCTTCACCACCTGTGGTCACAACATCTGATGTCATTAATTTCTGACAACTGACAAAATGATTTCCAGCACAGGGAGGTAGGCCAACCAGTGCTGCGCTATCTGCCACCCCTCCAATGGTTACTTCACTGATGCCTAGCACATCTAGGACGCAACCTGGCAGTACTGGCTCTGCAGCCCCTGCACTATGTGGGCCCCAACATCAGGTAGCATTAACCCAGCAGCTGGTGTAGTGGTATCCTCCAGGAGTATTGGGGGCAGGTAGTGATTTTGTCACCCACCAAAAGCTGCCAGGCATGGTGTGTGAGCTCATAGAAGGTACCATTAGTGTAAGCCTCAGCCGCATGAAGAAGATGCTCACTGGAATGTTGCAAAAACATAATGTCAAACACTCCAACAGCAAACTGAGGAAGGGGAAAGTGATGACAGTTCTGAGCATGAGGACTAGATTGTCTCTGTCCCCATGCCTGATGGGCATAGGCCTGCAATGTTCTGTCCCTATCCTCAATCAAGGTATCCCCCGACCTTTGTATCCCTCACCATTCTTGTCTCTGTCTTGTTTGTTATGTTTGTCTGTAACCACTTCCTCATCTACCCAATTTACCAGACGCAGACATACCTATATCCCTTACCCAACATTCCTCTGTTACTGAACTAAAATAAAAACACTAAGCACCTGTCCAACAAATAAAATATCCCATATATAGCTCTTAACTTCACACATGTATCTTCGTGACATACTTGATTTGGTTCACTTAGCTATACAACATGATTGCATTGTTGTCAGCAATCTTTGTTGAGGTGACAGTCCAAATTCATTCAATATTCTATCCATGTTCATTCTGCAGGGTTGAAGAAGAGGATAGCTGTGGTGCTTTCCACACTCTCTCCTGCACATTCCTCTATTGAGCCCCCTTTGTTTTTACCCCTGCTTTTTCCCCATTTCACCACTTTCCTATCGTCCTCATTTTCACACTTATCTGTTCAAAAATAGAATCACACACCACACACATAAATAATAAATACCCAATAAAGGCCTTCACTTTTTGTCCTCTGCATTTGAGCGGAGCTTGGCATCATGTACCAATGTCTAGTAATGGTGAAAATCTCTTCATGTACTATGGCATAGTGTGGTTACCTTCATGCAATGCTGCTTAAACTTGCTGCACTAAAGGAACACACATTTAAAGCAGAGTAAAGGCACTAAAATTACATATGTACTGCAGCATTTATTTACACTGATGAATGTATAACACTGCAAATCCATATGTGTACTGTTGACATAAATTAATTGACTGATGTTCCTTTTTATACACTACTTTACTATAGTCATTGCTTCTCACATTTGCAAAAATAATCACATTTAATTACATAATGCCATGCTGAAAATGTGTAAAAAATTAGATTGAGCTGGATTTGAACCCTGTCTCATTTGTGCTGAAAATATAAGTTTGCTGCTGTTAAGACCTGCTGCCACAGAGAAACCTAGGCAGCAGGTGTTTCTGTTACACTCTATACTGTCCAAAGGGATAACTGCCATGCCTTGCCACATAGTTTGTTTGGAAACAAACCAATTGAGGCATTACTATTTTCCCAGTAAAGCAGAGACCCGTGTTTGCTAGTCACCTAACTATGTACAAACAGAGAAGGCAATAGCAGCAGTACTTAGTGTTATAAAAGTTATGACACAACATTTCCAATATAAACTGCATTCTGTGCACCATCTATCTGTCAGCTATTTTTAGAATAGCTTATATTCATAAGTACTTCTGAAGTTCAGGTTGAAGTCGTTAAATCTGAATCTGGCATACACAAACACTTTGCTATTGATCTCGCAAACCATTGCTGGGTGGTGGACTGGACTAATAAATAGCACAACTGCATTGTTACATTATATAAAGCTTTATACTGACAATACCCATTCAGATTGTCTTATATATGTATTAATGTGGACAGCAATTCATTACACATATGAACACATGTGCATACCCAGTTGCATCCATGCTGATGACAAGACATGCGTGTGTCTATGTTTGACTGTGAGAGTGTAATGTACACGACATATTGACAAACATGTGCATCTGTCTCCGTTCTGCAACATGCATTCCTGACAGCTTTTTGCATCTACTTTGAGAAGCTAACATTTAAAGTATACATGCACATTGGAAACACAACAGAAAAAAAATTCCACACTTTGCATACCACTCTAATAACAGGATATGTTAACCACATCATATAATGATGATGGCATCATCAATAAAGACCAGAAGACAAATTAAAGCATACATCAGGGATGGTACAAGTATTAATTACTATGTTCTGTGAATGGGAACAGAATACTTATTTCAGGGTTAAGTTATCACAACAGCCACATTATATGTGTGCATCTCTATGTATGTGTAAGTATGTTTGTGCATAGTCAGAAGGGCATGAGTCTGTATCCTACTGCCAGCAATCCATTCCAATGCAAAAAAAAAATATTTTGACAGTCATACATGCCTACATAGCTGTTCCATACTGACCTCCCAACATCTACTCCCAAACATACAATGATGATGTCATCCCCTATAAAATTTATCCAGCATTAGTATAAAAGTTAGACTTGTGCTGTTGTGCATGCATTAAGGTTGCATTGTATCAATGAAATGTTCTGTATCAAGCTATGCAGTGACTTTAAATCATTAATTTATTTTTTTATCTATTAACTCATTATGATGTCATGAATTAATTGGATGTATATATATATATATATATATATATATATATATATATATATATATATATATGCAGAGCACTGAATCATGGTTTGTATATGGTCTGAGGAAGCCTTTTGGTGAAAGTGCTTACCTACATCTTGTGTTTAATAAAAGTTTGGACTTGATTAAGGATTTGTGGCTTGCAGACTGAATTGTGAACTGAAAACAACTATCGTGTCTGGTCTGCATAGACTTTTTGAATGCCGGATATTTTTCTCTGCACAGGGCTTTTCCTAAGCTTTATTGGATATTCGTTTTACAAAATATTATATGTTTTGATTCAAATGTAACATTGTAGAATTTGATGCATGAGCATTCGTGTTGTTTTTCCCCTTTTCTCCTTACTTGTCACTTAACATAACCCACAGGCATTAGCATACACTCCCAATGTAATCCCACTCCTACTGAAAAATATTAAAACTTTTACCATTCATACAAAACAATGATTGGTATTCTCGTTTTCAGTATATTTATCCACACAAAAACATAGTAAAACAAACTGCAATTCGACACACTGATGCTTATATATATATATATATATATATATATATATATATATATATATATATATATATATATATATATATATATATATATATGTGTATATATATATATATATATATATATATATATATATATATATATATATATATATATGTATGTATGTATGTACCTATATAATGTGTGTATATATATATATATATATATATATATATATATATCCATGTGTGTGAGTGTGTGTATGACATTTGCTGTTACTGCCAACCTGACATATATTATTGGTATGGAATATTCTTGTGGTCCATATAACATCTGTGGCACAGTCAGGAGTCTAGCACACATATATAGCAATATAAAGCAAAGGGAAGGTCCTATTAAGTACTTATTGATCACAACAGTGGCTTCACTTCAGATTGTTAAACCCACTGCAATTGTGTGTCTGTGTGCTGCACATACTGTGATGTGACAAAGCTATGCTATATGAATTAATTCTGTGGCATTAAGGCATAAAATCTTGACTATGACCCAGATGATCTTTGTTTGAATATTGGTTTAGGCACTGGAAGACTCAGATGGGGGAGATTGGGAATTAATACTCAATACCAGCTTGTCTGTCCTAAAGGGAAACAGGAGTTGTTCTCATTAAGTGACCACCATCATACAAGCAGATTTGTCATTTGCAGAGCATGACTAAGACAATGGATATAGGCTTTGTTCTACTAAGCTGGAAATAGTAGGTGGAAACAAATGCTTGTTGGCGAGGGTGTAGTGGACCCTTGAATTGACATAAATGCTTATGTGATCCAGCAGCAATGGGGTTATGGTTTTAAAGCATAAGGCCTCAATGAATGCCTGAATGCTAGCCTAACAATTCAACTGTCATCTGGTAGATAACAAATGAAAATGCAATTATTCTAAACCGATTTCTCATGAATAGACAAATGATCACAGCAAATGCTAGTGGTTAGCAGACATTGGAGAGCCGAGATATACATACATACATATATATATATATATATATATATATATATATATATATATACGTGTGCATGTGTGTGTGTGTGTGTGTGTGTGTGTGTGTGTGTGTGTGTGTGTGTGTGTGTGTGCATATTTTTTGTGGGTACATGCTCCTTCAAATGGCCAGCATGCACAGTATGCATAATGCATTATGGGACTTAGGGAGAGAGCTGCCTTGTAGTACAGCACTTAACTGTGTTCTCATTTGCAGTTTTATGTCTGGTTATATGTTTAATTCATACCTACTTACAAAGCATGTCCAACTACCACCCCTATATTATTTGCAGATACACAAGAAATTGTCAGAATGCCACAGGCCTGGCATATAGTACCCACTGAGTGATGTGTGTGTACCATGGTACTGTATCTTATTCTATGTCATCTGCGTCATCTTGGCTAATTTTCTTCTTTGAATATTGAAACAGTTTTCTGCATTTGGGATGTTTTTCATGTTCTTAACATGAAAATACTTTTGTGGTTGGATTATTAAGCCATAATTAATACTAGGAATGACTGGTAGCTGGCTGCCAGCATTTCATCAAAATATTGTGCATCAAGAAGCATGTTAGGAATACTGTACTTGCTTTATCTAGGATGTGTTGTATGCTATCTTGGCACATAAGTTACCTCTTTGTTAGGATGGACACTTTCTCCACCACTAACCTTGTTTAGTGATGAACATTTTATCATTTGTCTTCAGACAGTGAGTGGAGGTTGAGGGAATAAGGTCACCATTCACAGCTCTATAAATACCTTAAGTGTTATTAGAGCAAGGTAACAGAAAGCATTTCATACATAGTAACTAGCTGGTGAGCATGGACCTTGAGTAGGGTACTTTATAGGATTAACACACCTCTGGATCTAGGCAGCTTATCATCAGAGACAAAAAGTCAGCTAGTGTTATGTGCCCCTGCTACAGGAAGCCATGTATAAGTAGTCATATCTTTCCACACCAATCATGAGCAGCCACTGATGTCATAAGTAGGTAAGGCAGAGCAGAAATATTCCTGACTTTTTTTTGCTCAAGGTTTAAACCATACAAGTGACCACAGTAGCTGAGAGCTGGGGGAAGGGTATATCCAGAAGCTGAAAATAAGAAAACTGAGTAGTGTAAAATTAATTTCTGCAAAAAGTCATGCAGGCCACAGCAGAGTGCAATCCAGTCTTGCAAGTCCCTAGTTACATTTTTAGCATCATAGCTTTGAGCAGAATGCCTGGCAGTATGCAAGAAACAGGAAAAAGATATAATAAACTTCTAGTTTTCTGGGAACAGAGTCAGCACAGTCTCTTTTTTTACTGTTCTAGGCAATGCAGGCAACTAAAGGGAGTAGAGCAATCAGTATGTGTACTCGCCAGTAGAGAAGACTCTTGTTTCAGTAGCCACCTCCTTGCCAAGTATTCAGTTTCAGCACTAGATGGTGGCTACACAAGCCATCACTTTAGCTATATAATCAGTATGCCTGATTGATCCTTTTTCTCCCAGATAAGCAAGGAAAATAATAAACATTACTAGATGAACTTGGATAGTCAGTCAAAAGGGCCACCTGTTGGACAGGCAAGACAGAGTAGAATGTTCAACTTGTAGTATACTATCCAAACCTTATGGATTGACACCTAAAAGGACAAGCCAATAAGTGTTTAGCCTTGTCATGGATAGCAGAAAGCAGTCATATGTCAAAGTGCATGTAGTATAGATAGCTTTGCATATGGAGCTGTAGGAAAAGATGAATGTAAGGGAAGTGGCAATAACATAGTAGGAGTAGAGGAATGCAACTGTCTTTTTGGGGCTGTTACTAGTGTTCATTGATAGTTTTTACTTGCCTAGGTAACTTAATGATCTACTATGAAATACCTGAAAGTTCTTCAAAAAATACATAAAGACATTTTCATTTATTGATTATTCTTAAAAGGCACATTTACACTGAATTAATATGCCTACATTTTGTATTAATTTTTATAACAGGAAAATGTGCTGTGCAACTGTTTATTCAATGTGTCAGCCTTTTATCTGCTTATACATGATATGCATTATAGATTCAAAGTGTATGCAATGATTTCATTGACATAAAACTGCATGACTAAAGTACAATAGCAATGCTCTGTTATTATTCTTGATACGTGACAAATCCCATTTCACATTCTTCTGTCTGTTGCTCAATTAATTAAGGGTGCATAAGAAGTTTAATTAGTTAATTATCTATATTTATGAAGTCTAAAATTCAAAGCATCACAGATTTAGGTAATATCTGCTTGGCATGCAAAAAAGTGTTGGTCCTACTTACTTCATAATTTGACATAGTGACTTTTTAATTAAAAGGTAAACGGTGTAATCTTATAAATGCGTTATAATTACACAGATACAACTGTATCAAAATGCAAATGTATGAACAATTAATTTTGTAAATAGCTTTTCTGTATTAGGTATTGTCACCACAAATTCAATGTATATTACAAAATCAAATACACCATGTAAAATTGATTTGCAGCAATTCTTTTCAGCTGTTAGTATGGAAACAGATAAGCACAGCAAAGGAGAAATTTATTTGATAAATCTCAGCCATGAATTTTCAAGTAGCTGATCTACATTAAACACATCAGGTTTATTTTCCCTGATTCTAGTTTTAACAGTCTGGTGAAAAGTATTTGACATGCTGTGAATTGTATGCATCTCAGTCATTTTCTGTCACATTATTTTTCCTCTAAAACATTTTTATTGATTTTCAACATTTTAACAAGATATTTTACAGAAAGGCTTTCTTCGTCCTTCGGTTAAAGTTTTATAAATGTCTGTTTCTTCAACACAATGTAAAATCTATCAACCAGTGTACATATTAAGAACTGTGTGCAGTCCATATTTCTTCATACAAAATATAAACTTTAAAAGCAATTAAATGATTAGGTAGTTAGTAACAATTATTCCACACTTGCCAGCTACCCATACTATATTTGAGCTGTTCTGTAATTATTATGTGATCAAGCTACAACTTAAAGCATCTCATTCAAGGGACAGAAGCAGAACAGTAAAATGCCCCTGTCCTGTTGTTGGAATCACTTTTGGCTTTAGCTGCCTTACTGGTTGATGAAGTTTGATTTCTGAGCATCAATTGCTGGAGGTTCAAAAGACCGAAGATCAAAGAACCCCCACAGAAAATCATTGCTGGTGAGATGTTTAAGCAGTGATAACCTTTTTGGGGTAATTTCCCCCTTCTTTGTGTTGTTGCAACCATGTAGTCCATATATATATATATATATATATATATATATATATATGTATGTTTGTGGGGTGCAGCAGGAAATATGTTTTTTCAGCATTTTTTGAGGGGGATATGATTAAGGGATTTTGATCTTCAGGGATTTCTGCTTTGAAGACTCACAGTGCAAGCTTTGGATTTTTCTACTTACTCTTGTCTATGGAGTAACATACCCCGGACTTCTGCTCCTCAATTTATCTTAATATGAAATAGTGAAACCACTTTCCAAGAGATTTTTCCAGTTTCATACGCTTAAAACTTCTGAACACCAGATGGCAATAACATAAACAGACAAAGGCAGCTATAAACGAAACTGATGCTTTATTATAATTCATCCAGTTTTGTTGCATCACATCTGACTCCTGTAGTGACCCTATCAACAAACAATGCCATCCTTAGAATTTACTATTCAAGTAGGGAATGGGAGCAGACTGTTAAGACTGTATTTCTTTATCACTCACACACACACACATGTTTAAAGACAAGTTAGAGTTACTAGGCCATCTGCCTTGTGTCTTTATCATAATCTTCTACTTCTTCTTTTGGCTTTTCCCAGTTAGGGGTTGCCACAGTGGATCATCTGTCTGCTCATGATTGGCAGTGGAGTTTTACAGTGTCAAGTTGCCAGCCTGACACCTAACCTTCCATAGAAGGCACACACATGCACACACTCATACCTAGGGCCAATTTAGAGTGTCCAGTCCACCTACTGCATGTTTTTGGGATGTGGGAGGAAACCGGAGCACCCGGAGGAAACCCATGCAACCACAGGGAGGACATGCAGACTCCACACAGAAGGCACCCCAGCCGAGAATCGAACCGGAGAACCTCTTGCTGTGAGGTGTCATCTCTAACCGCTGCACCACCATGGCCACCTTTGTGTCTTTATCATAATAACCAAGATTAATAAGAATGCATTCAAGTCTAGGATAACATTAAATGACCAGATTACAGAAACATATTCCTCCAAAAAAATGCATATTTTTTGACAATCCCAAGGCATGCACCTATGTGAGGCAAGAATCCATACTTAAGGCAAAAAATGACCTTACACAAAGCATTGTTCATTCTACCTAGGGTAAAATGCCATTTATGTACAACACACTTTTGAGTAACACATGCAGGGCAAGCTTCCTCAACGTTAGATATTTGGTCCAGGGAAGTCTTTGATGCAGATGTTATCCACAGTTACATCTCGGCTATGCTTTGTAACTATCGACAATCTGTAGATGCTGCCTAGCCAGCCACACTTGTCCTCAAACACACCGTAAACCCCCTTGAAGCAGACTTCTGAAAATATGTAATTTTTTTTTCTTTTTCCCTTCAGCCTACTAGTGAGTCTAAACAAAATAAGTGTCATCACTTAAAGAAATATAGTATATCATATTCATAATATAGTAATAAATTTACACAGACTGATTACTCATACAACTATCCAAGTGACACACTCTTTAGTGCATAGCAACCAGACTGATGACAACATACAGCTACCTTGAGTTACAAGTCTAAAATAAGAAAACTCATCTGCCACTTATTCTATATTTTCAGACCATTCCCATTTTTGCTAAATTAATCAAGGTGCTAATATCTTTGTTGCTCTTACCCTATAAAATTGAAGTGGATTAATGTTGATAGAATGATGGCAGTATAAGAAAATGCCAACACTCAAAAAAAAAGTTGCAGAAAGCACATTCAGTGATCCCTGAAAGTTTTTTTTTTTTTATATGGAGCAAGCCCCCTGTATATATCTTGTGAAAGGATACCCAACACACACAAAAACTTACACAGACCTACTCTGAGGCCATACCAAATGTGGATAAAAGAGAAAAAAACTCCACTGTCTGAAAGCAGATTCAGTAAATTTACTTTGGAGTTTTGGTATTTGATTTGACATCCATAACTGGACTATATCCCAGTTGAACTCTCACAGGTTTTACTGAATTCCATAAACAGGTTTAAAGAAGATTGTTTGCTTCATCTTTCCTGTACAGTATTGTCACAGACTAGCTGTAACATTTTGTTAGCTCATTGTAGTCCATTCACAGTACATTTCTCACACTGTGTTCTCTAAGATTCAAAGGTAAGTACTAGGCACCCAGTCTGCAGACAATTACAAACCTAGCCAATAACCCATAACCAAAAGTTCCCTCCAGCCTCAAGGAAGGCAAGGCAGGATAGACCAATGTAGAATTTGAGGCTATACATCCAATTATCTAGATTTACCATAATGCTAGAGAGGGAGCTACTCTGCTTGACATGCAGTGGTATTTGTTTCAGAGATTGGGGATATACTGCGATATGAATCTATCATGCCAATGTGTCTTATTTATATGTTAATGAGAAGAAAGAAGGATTTCCATGCTACTGTGAAGGAATGATGGTCAAAAGATAAGGCATTATGTACAAGACTGCATAAATCCCTTATATCTGATTGTTGGAGTGTTTCATTTATAAGGCATGTGAACATCTTTTGTTTACCAACATGGACAATATTACACCTTTTTCAAATTTAATTTAAGACTAATTTCCTTGCAACAGTTTTTGACATGGTCTAATGCATAGGTTCATAGGTTCATAGGTAGGTACTAGGCTATCTGACCAAAGGCATTTATAAGCCTAGCCGGAATGTGTTGGCTTTTGCCACCCACTTTGATTAGTTCCCTGTGCCTCTGCCCAGCAGAGCCATTGAAGTGATCCCCGGGGTAAACTTTCTGTTTCCCATCCACTCATCATGGTTTCTCTTGAAGAGGATTAGCGAGGAGCTCTGCCTAATGTAGATTGGAATCTTGTTCTAGAGCATGGGCAGTCTCTGGGACAGGAATCTATCCCTCCAGAACTTCCTATTTATTGTTGTGGTGAGGTTTAGATCCCTGGAGTCTGTGTCTCGAGGGAATATGGTTTTCTTTAGGTGGAGCATGTCCATCAATTCTCATTTGGACATGGCCTTGTATGTTAGGCAGAGATCACCTCTGAGTAGGTTATATGCAACTAAGTACAGCTGGAGTTTCTTCAGTCGAGCTGCATAGGGCATCAGCTAGAGGCCAGTGATCCTCTTGGTGAGGTAATTCTGTGGTCTTTCCAGTTGTTACAGGTGTCTTGTAAGGTACATCCCAAATGGAGCATTGTACTCTATGATGGGTCTGATGAGTGATGCGTACAGGGGCCCAATTACTTCTTTTGATCTGGATGCAAAGCCTGTTGTTATTAGGTGGGCCACATAGAAGGATTTTCTAACCACTTTGGCAATGTGATTATCAAAGGAGAGGTTACTATCTACTTGGGTCCCCAGACCCCAAATTACATCTTCCGTATTTAGGGGGCTACCACCTATGTGGTAGTTTGTGGGTACTTTGTTTTTTCCAAAGGGGATGACTATGCACTTTTTGGCATTTAGCTTGAGGCCATGGTTTTGACACCAGGTATCTGTCTCAGTGAGAGCCTTTTGGAGGATGTCTGTGTCAGCCGGAGAGTCAATTATAGCCCATAGTTTGCAGTTGTCTGCGAACTTGGTCAGCCATAGTCCTCCTGTGCTTGCCTGTACCTCTGAGAAGTATATGCCAAACAGGAGGGGTCCTAGGACTGAGCCCTGGGGAATGCCATTTGTAACTGGTTTAGAGTCAGACCTAGCTCCAGCAACTCTTACCATGTGGGTTTTGTCAGTGAGCCAGTTGGCAATCCATCTCATGACATAGGTGTTTAGGTTCAGGCTGGTGAGCTAGTCTATATTACCTGAGTAGGGAATGCTGTCAAAGGCCTTTGTGAGGTCTAAGTAGGCTGTGTGGACCACCTTTCCCCTCGTCTATAGCCTTGGTAACTGTCTCAAAAAAGTCCACCAGGTTTAGGAAGCATGATCTGCCCTTAACAAAGCCGAACTGGGTAGGGTCCAGTGTTTGGAGGTTCCCAATGTCTCTGTTAATGAGATCCATGATGATGCGCTCCATAGCTTTGCAGACCAAGCTAGTTAGGCTTATAGGGCGATAGTTCCCGGGGTCCATTGTGGCTACACCTTTGTGGAGCGGGATATCCGTCACTGTTCGTCACTCTGTGGGCATGTAGCCTGTGGAGAGGCTGAGATTAAACAGTTTGTTTAGGTGAGGGGTTAGTTCATCTTTGAGCTCATGTAGGATGCAGCCTGGGACACCGTCTGGTCCCATTGATGCTGTGTTTTTGGCTTTATAGAGGGCTGTTTTAACCCAAGTGTCTGGGATTTCAGGGGCACTACATTCTTCTGGTATAGTTATGGGCCCTTTTGGGGGTGAGAGGAAGGGGAAGTTTGCACTGAACCTGTCTGCCAGGATGTTGGCTATATTGGTCAGTTCAGTGTATTTTGTGCCATTCTGCACTAACTCTGAGCAGATCTGAGAATTCTTGACATAGCTAAAGAATGCCTTGTGGTTATCTTTGGAGTCCATGGCAATTTTTCTTTTGAAGCTAGCCTTGGATGATTTTATGAGGGAATGTGGTTTCTTACTGATACTGATCCGGGATGTCTTCCCTTCTTGGGATTTTACTCTTTTCTGTACTAGTTTCCTCCTTCTATTGTATAGCTTGTTTATGGCAGAGGTCCACCAGACCGGTTTACTTTACTTGGAGGAGGGAGTCTTGGTTTGTTTGGGATAGCACAATCCATGCATTCTTGTAGGTGCCCATAGAGTGCATTAGTAAAGGATTTTGCAGCTTGGACAGCGTTATCCTTTAGCATGGGGGCTTTGAAACTTCCCGCCTCAGTCTTAAGTAACGTGAAGTTTGCTTTTGAAAAGTTTTTCACGGTGGTTTCTTTGACCGGGAATGGTGGCGGAATGTGGATATCCAAAGTGATTAGTTTATGGTCAGATCTAACCAGTGAGGGATTGACCTCCAGTGTGGAACATCAGTCACCCATGTTGGTGATGACCATGTCCAATATGTTGTCACTTCTGGTGGGGGTGTTGACCAGTTGATCCAGGGCATTTGAGTTTATAAATTCTAGGAAAGGGAGTTTGTACTTGAGTAGTTCTCCCAGTTAATGTTTGGGTAATTGAAATCACACAATATCAGGGTGTTTGGTAGGACCTTTATGTTTCCCAGTGTTTCCAGGAATGCGGAGTGGGGGTCCTGGGACATGGTGGATGATCTGTAGCAAGCTATAATTTGAATAGCAGTTTTGCCCGTTATTAGTTGCACATGGATGATCTCTAAAGCATTGTGCTGTGCCACTAACCTGGAGGTGCGGGTATCCTTGACGAATATGGATACTCCACCACCTTTTGTATTTTGGTCTGGGTTTTGTGGCCGAAATATATGGCATAAGTTGTAGCCTGGTAGTGCTGGAGTGCTAACTGGAGCCTTAAACCAGGTTTCTGTTACTGCGCATTTATCTATTTTCTCCATACTGAGGAGTGCCTCGAGTGCATGCACTTTGAGGTTTAGGCTTCTGGAATTGAGTAGCATTACCCTCAGCTAAGCCCGGCAAGCCAGTATGTAAAAATCTACTGCCAATCATTAGTGGACCAGAGTTCTGCTGTGGCGACCCCTAACCGGGAAAAAGACGAAAAACGCAAACAAACAAACAAACCCTCAGTTTTTTGTTACTTGTGCTATTTACAGTGGTGGGTTTGTCTTTTGAGCCTTGCCTAAAAAAAGCACTATGGTGGTGGCAAGAGCCTTGGCCAGTATTAGAAAGCCTAAGGGTAATAGGTACAAGCCATCTCTCTAGCAAAGCAGCGTGGCTTGTCGAGCATGTCATCCCAGGCTGACAGACACTGGATCCCCTTTGAATGACACCAGAAGCTTAGCCAATTGTTGAAATTGATAATTTTTTCTCTATACTGTGGTATCATTCTTGGTGAGGGCAGGATGCTACTCAGGGTCCAGGTCATACCTGCCTGGGTTACATGATCAGAGAGCTGCTCCACATCTCTTTTCATGTAGTCCAGGGAGGTATGGTTCAGTTCATTCACACCAACATGGAGAATGACAGAGTCATATCTGTACTTGTTCTGGAGTGACCTGAGTGCTTGTGTTATGTGGCAGATCCTGGCACCCGACAGGCAGCTAACAGTAAACTTCTCCTTGTTCAGCTTAGTGAGTGGGACATCAGTGTGCCTGACTATAGAGTCACCTATTACTAGTGTGTTGGGTATGTTATTTTGCCTGAAGGGCTGTGATTGCGTGGCACACTGGCTTTGTGAAGTATATGTTTCATGGTTTGTGTTGGGGGGTGGAGGTTGCTTGGATGTCTGCTTTGGAGGTCTCTGTTGCTTTTGCAGATTTTTATTTAGAGCCTCAGAGTATGTTTTCGTGTATTTGTGTGTGTTTTTGCCAGTGCTGGTTTCATAGGTCTATGTGAGACTGGTGGTGTGATGCAAGTAATTCCCTTCTCCTCTTGACTGCCTGGTCCAGTCTTGGGTTGAGAGAGCTTAGCCTCCAGTTTGGCTGTATGATTGCATCTCTCACATGTATTAGTGGTTGGTAGAAGGAGAAGTGGGTTGTCTGTGTACATGAGGCAATTGTACCATTGCCTCAAAATGCCCAGATTCACCAGCTGGACCGGAGAGTACACCTGAAACTGGCTTCATGTTGGGGAAGTGTGTTTCAGTGAAAACTGAGTACTGATGCTCAGTTTACAGACATCTGCAAACTTTGATAACCATAGACCAGCACTGTTATACTGAACATAGATAGATAGATAGACAGATAGATAGATGATAGATAGATAGATAGATAGATAGATAGATAGATAGATAGATAGATAGATAGATAGATAGATGAAAAATAGGAGAGTGTCTTTATAGGATCATAAGATCATAGGAGGTTACTAGGCTAATGGCCCCAGGGCCCTTACAAGTCTAGCCAAGTTCAACCTGTGTTCCCAAAAGTGTCTGGTTCAAGCAGACACTAAAATCAGCACCTATTGCCACTGCCAAGAGGGACACAGCTGGAACACCTAGGGTGAATTTCCGGTTACCTATCCAATTGTCCAAATTGTGCTTAAATAGGGCCAATGAAGGGCTTTGTTTCACATGAATAGGAAGCTTGTTCAAAAGGTGAGGCAACCTCTGTGAGACAAATCTATCTCTCCAGCAAGTTATGTTGATGTCACATACCATAGGATCAAAGGATCATAGAAGATTACTAGGCTATTGAGCCAGAGGTCATTTTAAACCTAGCCATTTCAACCCAATAAAATACTTTAGAAGTACTAGTCAATACCCAAGATTGCATTTAGTGATGACTGCCCATGTCCAGGATAGTTGTGGGCACTATCCCTGGTAAGAATTTACAGTGCCCAATCCACTTGCCTAGGCTCCTCTTGAACAGTGTCATAATGGTGCTCTGCTTCACATGAATTGGTAGCCTGATCCAAAGATGTGGCAGTTGCTGGGAGATAAATCTGTCACAACAGCAGGTCTTATTTAAGGCACACGCCATATTTAAGTTCCTGTAACGGGTAGCCCTAGACTGATTTGATTTATAGATATGCAGTAGGTTCATTAGGTATGGGTCCTGGGTTGCTCTGTAGGCCAGGAATAAGTCGCCTCTAAGAAGCCTATACGATATGGAGTATAGTGACAGGGACTTTAGTAGGTCTGTGTAAGGCACATCCTGGAGGCCCTTAATCATCTCTGTTAGAAACCTTTGAGGTCTCTCTCATTGCTGCAGGTGCTTAGTATGGTACATATCAAATGGGGGGGTTATACTCAATTATGGGCCAGATAAGTGCCGTGTATACAGGAGTTATAACTTGTTTTGCTCTTAAGGTGATGCCTTTACTAATCAAGTGACCTATTTGGAAAGCTTTCCTTGCAATGGTATACACATGGCGGTCAAAGTTAAGGTCACAATCAGCCTGTGATCCCAGGTCCCTTACCACTTCCTGGGTGCTTAGGATATTGTTGTTTATTCAATACTGTGAAGGGACAGCGTTTGCGTTGAAGAGAATGATGATGCATTTCTTTGCATTCACTTTGAGATTGTGATGGTCAAAAGATAAGGCATTATATACAAGACTGCATAAATCCCTTAGCTGATCAGTGTGAGACCCTTCTGGAGTATACAGACATAATTTGGGAATTCAATGATTGCACCTAGTTTGCAGTCATCTGGAAACTTGGTCAGCCACAACCCTTTAGTTTTGACCGGAACTTCTGAGAAGTATATACCAAGCAGTAGGGGCCCAGCACTGACCCATGTGGTACCCTGCTTATAACAGGTCTGCTGGTTGATGTGTAGTCACTCACTTTGATAGTGTGTGTCCGGTTTGTAAGCCAGTTGGCAACCCATCTTACAACAAAGGGGTTTGCATTCAGTTAGCTAGGTTTATTGGTAATGCCTGAATGCGAGATTGTGTCAAAAGTCTTTGTCAAGTCTAGGTATGCAGTGTGCAAAGATGTGCCCTCATCAATGGCCCTGGTCACACTTTCAAAGAAATCCACCAGATTTAACAAGCAGGATCTGCCCTTCACAAAGTCAAATCGGGTAGTATCCAGGCTTTGGAGGTCACCTATGTATTTATTTATGAGGTCCATAATAATACGTTCAATGGCCTTACATATGAGGCTGGTCAGGCTTATGGGTCTATAATTCCTGGGTCTGTTGCTAGGTCACCTTTGTGGAGGGGAATAACTGTAGCTGTTCTCCATTCCACAGGAACAACACCTGTGATTAGGCTATGACTGAAAAGGATACATAGCGGTGATGCTAGTTCATGTTTTAACCTGTTTAGAAGACAGTGTAGGATGTCATCTTGTCCCATAGAGGGCATGTTCTTTGCTTTGGACAGGGCTTTGAGGACCTGTTCTTCAGATATGTAAAGTGGGAGAAAGTCTGTGGGAGGGTCTGTTGTAAGTTAGGAGGGAATAAGGGAGTACAATTTTTGCCAAGCCTATCCTCTAACAGATATCTCTGTGGGGTCAGTGTGTGTGATACAGTTGACCACCAGTTCTGCACATGCTTGGGTCCTGCCCTTTAGGTTACATATGTAGCTGTAAAAGGCCTTATGGTTATCCTTGGCAGTACTTGTTAGGTTTCTCTCAAAGGAGCTCTTGGAGGATTTGACAAGTTGTTTTATTTGCCTAAGGCTAAGGAGGGTGCTTTTCCATTGTTGGATCCTTGTCTTTGTTTTCTTGGACAGCAACTTTTTGCATTTATTGTAGAGTTTGTTGATGATGGAAGTCCACCATGGCAGCTTGATTTTACTTGGGGCTCTGGCTTTGATTCTATCTGGTACAGCCAAGTTTATACACATATGCAAGTACCTTTACAGGGCATTTGTGTAAGCTTTGGCATAGTTAACACTTTCAGCCTGGGGTGGGGCTTGTAATGCATTTATGCCTTCACCTAGGAGGATATTGTTTGCCTTTGTGAAGTTTTTTAGTCTGATTTCACCAATTGTGAGTTCTGGTACTGCCAGTTTGAAGGTGACTGATTTGTGGCCAGTTTTAACTAATGGGTGTCCAACAGTTGCAGCAGTGCACCTGTTTGACATGTTGGTGAGGACCAGCTCTAGAATGTTTGTTCCTCTTGTTGAGGTATGGACTGTTTGCTCTATGGCATTTGAATTCACAAAGTCAAGGAATTGTTGTGCTAGAGAGTTTGGGCTAGAGGAGGACTCTCACTTGATGATAGCATAATTGAAATCCCCCATAACCAGTGTGCTCTGTAAAATTTGGATTCGCTACAGTTTGGTTAAGTAGGCTTTGTGGTTGTTGTGACCCAGGATGGGGATGTATAAGTTGCTAGAACATGAATGGGGGTCTTACCCACTGTAACCTGGACCTGGAGTAACTCCATGGAGTTGTCCAGTCTATCTAGATGGGAGGTGAATTTATCTATAATATAGATTGAAACACCACCTGCTTTAGTTTTCACATGTTCATTTTATGGTCTAAAGGTGTGGAAGGCAGGACTGGGCTACTCTCTGAGGCCTTAAACCAGGTTTCTGTGACTGCACAGACATCTACATTTTCTAGTGACAGAAGTGCTTTCAGGGAGTGCAGTTTTTGGTTTATCCACCTAGCATTTAGCAAGATAATCTTTATTTTGTTCTGATTGGTTAATTTGACATCAATAATGTTGTTTTTGAGACCTTGCCTAAAAAGGCACTATGGGGAGGGGCCTTACATCACAGGTAACTTTTTAGATTTCAGAAGTGGCTCCAGTGACTTTAACTACATCAGGTTCTGTCAAAAAGCCAGTTATCTAGCCATTGTACAACATAAAGATTTATATTCCGATTTAGAATTATGTCAGTAATGTCTGTCTTATGAGTAGTACCAAAAGCCTTGTAATGTCCAGATATGCTGTGTGTGCCATGTAACCATTATCTAATACTTCAGTAACTTTTTAATTAATGATGCTAAAGAGGCAGGATCTTCCTTTGACAAAGATAAATTTATGAGGGTCTGGGTTAAAGAGATTTTTCAATGTATTAATAAAGTCATAGATAATATGTTCCATAGCTTTACATATAAGGCTAGTGAGACTAATGTGTCCATAATTACCAGGGACCATGGTTGGGCCTCATTTGTGTAATGTCGTTACAATAGCTGTTGTTCTAGGCTTCAGGCTTCAGGAATGCAACCAGTGGAAAGGCCCTGATCAAAGATGTTAAGCAGGAGATCAAATAGGCAGTATTTAGTACTAATAATTAGGCAGTCGAGTATATTATCAGGGCACAGAGATGAAGTGCTCTTAACTTTTGAAAATTTAGAGATGACTTGTTCCATAGCAATTAAGGGGATGTCTAGAACTGTCAGTATGTGTGGAACAGCTATAACTATAAACTGAGTAAAATCTGCATTAAATTTATCAGTTAGGATACTAGCAACTTCTTTTGGGGTGGTGGAGCAGTATTATTGTGGACTAGGTCTTAACATTTTCATGTATTAGTTCTTAACTGTCTAACATAATGAAGGAGTTTTAGTTATGCATGGTTTTAACTTCCCTTTTATGTTTATATTCATCTCTGAGCTTCCTAATGGTTCCCTTAAGCTCTTTAATGCGTTCCTTATGTGTACATTTAGGGTAGGTAGAAAGAGATCTACTATAAATATAAAACATTTTTTCTTTTGTTATGCAATTTATTTATATAGGTAGTTTGCCACATGGAGTTTGTTTTTAAAATTCTCATGTTAGTATATAATAATTCTTAGTACTTGCATTGTACTATTTGCTTGCTTTGTATTACTGCTTGTTATTGTACTACAATTACATTGTACTATTGATTGTATTGTATTCAGGCTTGTTTGTTGTAGTGCAATACTATTGATCTTTTCTCTCTGGGTCTCCACTGAAATTGGGCCCCTGGCCAGGTCAGACATACCTAGTTAACAAATGTAATAAATAAATATAATAAATAAATAAATAAATAAGTATTTGTTGATGGTAGGAAATGTCTTAACAGTGCAAGTATTTAATAGGAGTAAAAGACAGAGGCATATGCAGCAGTTCTAGCAGTGAGAACTATAAGGAGAGGATTACAGCAACATTTATTTATGTATGGAAGTATCTGAGATGTTCCTAAGCACAGAGGTATACCCAGGGTAAATGCCAGCAGATTTTAAAGAAAAGGTTAGTGATTTTTGGTCAGAACTAACAAGACAAGATAATGCATATCAAGGTATGTAAGAAGTGACCATATTTGTGAGGATGTCAGGGATATTGGTTGTCTATTTGAAAAAAAGAGGTTACCACTGATAATGTCAGGGGATAGATGGGCACTCAGGCAATTGGCAGTGTAGGTCAGCCAGTTTATTGATGAATAGTTGAAGTCCCCCAGCAGGATGGTGTTGAGTTTAAGGTGAATTTCAGCTGAGGTGTTAAGATACCTATCATGTTATAGTATATAGGATATAGAAGGTGTTCTATAGCCTGCTAAGAAGCAATAATTAGTATAGTTCATGGTGACTGGACATCTAGTCATTCCAATTTGATATCCCTAGAAATCTGTCATAAGGTAATATTAGCCCTGACAAATACTGACACTCCCTCACATTTGCCAGTAGGTATAAAGATGTGATAGGCAATAAATCCAAGAATACAAGAAGAACTTCTATTGATTTCATACCATGTCTGTGACTATACATACATGACTGTTTTAAGTTGCAGCAGAGTTTCAAGTATGGAAATCATTTTTTTTTTATTTCTGAAAGAAGGCAAATTGACATGTTACAAATTAAAATGTACATATGGCAATAATACATTTTAACAAGGATTTGCCTCCCCCTTGCATCTGGGCTGTAGCTTTTTTCCTACCATGTGTGCCTTGTTTAATTATGGAGCCAGTCATCCACACTCCATCATCTGGTCAGTCATCCAGCCATGCAGTAGTTTGGTTATGGCAACTCCTTTACTTCCGTCCATTATTCCTATTATGCAGAAAGTATCACTTCAGGACCTGTTCTCCAAATTACCTGTCTGCAAGTGTTCTGTGTCTAACATAGACTTAATTTCCAAAAGTTCACATTCACTCCTGCTGTTTGTCTCCCACTTTGGCTCTTGCTCCAATATATGTTGCTCAAGGCACTCAGTTTCTACTTCTAAATATCCAACTAAAGATTTCGTGTTTCTTACATCAGCTATAATGATGTTCATTTTCTTTAACATGACATTATACCTGTTTTTATGATTTGCAATATTTTCTCCTTCATCTCCCCATCCTTTTAAAAACACCAAAGAATGGTAAACTTGCTTATTAATCTTCACTTGTAATCAGATCCCTTGTCCCCTTTCAGCATTCAAGTATAACGGGACTCACTTGATTTTAGATTTTCCTACAACTTTCCTCATGCATTGTTGGCCTTCACTATGCTGTGTCCTTTGGATTATCCTTTCACCCTTTTCACCAGTTTAGTTATTTGAACACATAAAACCCCGCTTTTCCCTCTTTTACTTAAATAGTTAGTTTGGCTGTAGTCTCTGCTGTTTGCTTGGGTAACAGCCCTTGAGTCTCACCATCCTCCTCTTGACATATCACTCTAGTCCCATTGCTCCTCCTGACACCTTCTTGGCTACTTGTTCTAACATATGTTTAATCCATGCCCTTACACTGTACCACTCCAAACTCTTCTTTATTCTACTATAATTATTCATATACCCCTGCTGTCCAGAGATGAGGTCTTTTCATCACAGCACCTTAATTATTTCCCATATTATTACCTGGGTAAGAGTTGTTTTACTAAGTGACCATTTTCATTGGCATCTCATGAAATCCCTTAATATCTATTTTATCATTCTAGGTTCATCTGAAGGACTTTACTGCACTTTGGACTTAACATCCAGGGGCATAATCTATCTTACAGAAGGCACCTACCTTGCACTCCTGCAATGATCCTGAATAGACCAAGGTCCCACAAGACAATCTATTCTCTTCAAGACCACCTGGCAGTATCAGATAACACATTTACTCCTTCATGGGGAGCGACCTTTTGATTCTGCCTAACATCGTGCAACTCCACTTGGCCATGCCCATGCACATGAATTCTCATCCAGTCTTCCACCAAAAGGACTTAGTATCTGGTGGAGAACTTGGAGTCTGAAGGGAAAAGCTACCCCCTTCCCTCCCTCCCCCTTGCAGACTGCACCTGTCTAAGGACCACAGCAAACAGTGGGCAAAATCCCTTCTCATTTTCAATGGGGTTGGGAGGGAGCTAACAACTGAGAAAGCCAAGGAGAGGTACCTAATGCTGCAGACAGGCACAGGCTGAAAGTTACACCCACTCTACTGTTCTACTGGTCGCTGACTAACCATGCTGAATCATATGATCCCTTGGACCATCGAAGAGGATTAACCTTCCACTCTAGGATGACCTCATGGAACTTTCCCCAGCCTCAGAATAGCTGATCCTTTATAGTCAGAGGCAGATGCTGACAGCCTCTAACCTGTATTGGGCAAGCAGAGAACAATGTCTCACTTAACTCTTCATTCTTCTCAAGGCTGCCAATCCATGTCAGAGCACATATGCCCTCATGTCCTCCTAGGGCACCAGCTCTCCCCAGCAGGCTTAAATCATGGAATTGTCCTTGGCAATAGTAAGGCAGATTAGTTCTAATCCAGACTTCAACCAAGGTGACTCAGTCTCTTCGGGGAGGACTGGAGCCCCTGAGTGGCAAACCTCCTTTGGATCCTTTTTACTTAGGCTGTGGCTCTGCTAGACCAACAGCAGATAAGGGATGTATCCCTTTTGGACTTCCTTGAGTGAGATAGATGATGGCTCCTGCCATCGTTAGGCACAGGGTGAGGGTCCCACTTGACACAACATCTGCCTGGAGGCTGCCTGTGTTAGACCATACATTCCCATTGGGACCTTCCCGGGGAACAGCCTTCAAATTTTACCTGACTTCATAAAACTCTTCTAAGCCATGAGCAGGGTGATCTGCTCTCATCTGAATGTCAAACAAAAGCATTTTTTGTGCAGTTGCCAGTATGTTTTCAGCACTTATACCATCCTGAAAGCTTCTAAGGGTTACCTGTTACAGTTAAGGTGAGTTATCTGGCAGAACTCCCTGTACTGGACTCCAAATGTCCTGCACTGAAAATGCTTGGCTGGACTCTTGGCTTTCTTTCCCTCAGAAGCTGTGATTTCAGTACGTTATCCTTCTTTGTGAACTGAACTCATCTGGTGTTTTCATCAGAGTATGGACTAGGACTACCATACCCTCACTGGTATTGACCTAGATCTTTTAGATTCTCCTAAATAAGCTAACCATCAATATGTCAATGACATGGATGCTGGTAAAATGATGTCAGGCTGGCCAACAGGTCACATTTGGTGCACATGTCTTTTCTAGATCACTGTTCCTGTCACCACTAAATAGGTTAAAACCAAGATCATGAAAAAATATGCCCTGATTTATTTTGTTCTTTTTTTTGTCATTTAGCTTAACTGTTGCAAGCAGCTGGTATAAAAATATTACAAGATTTTTTTTCAGTTCTCAGTTCTCATCTTTTGTTTTTTCTTTTGGTCCTTGATTCAGGTTGAGGAGGTACTAATAAGAGGACTACCCAGGATGTCAATTGATCTAGTAATGAGTGACTGAACGTTTTTGATTCAGGGAAAATAAATTAATATGTTTACATTGTGCAGTGCTGGTGACAGCTAGCATCCTTGTTTAACTCATTTTCTTCATAGAAACTGAATAGTAAGAGCCTGAATTATCCTTTACTGGGCTTCTTAAGACAATGCTTTCACCTCCTACTAAATTGTTATATTTGGAGACAGTTTTGACTGTGACACTCTTTATGTGAAATCATTAATACATGATTAACTGGTGAAAAACCAAAGCGATACCAAACTTCAACTTAAAACAAAAAATAGAGGAAACGGCCACTGCAGAAGTAACAGAGCACGGACTTTATTGTAAGCGCTTTCGGTCGAAGTAATACCTCAACCTTCTTCAGACATACACAATTAAAACAACCACAGAAACATCCTTAAATATGCAATGCATGATTAGAAAAAATGAACACTAATTAATCAATTAATTATTATGACCTCTTAAAGTTGCAAAAAAATATATATATAATTTCAAAACATGCTAATGAATTTAGCTTATTTTATATAGAAATATATATATAATGTTATAAATACATTAAATCAGCATTTTCTTAAAAAATGTTATGACTTTATAAAAATATTTTTTATATGTTAAATAATAATCATGAGTTGTAACAGCAAGTACTATTGCACAAGACTCTCCAACAAACAAACCCGACTCATAGTTTAATAAAAACCATTAAATATGTAAATATATAAAAAATGCAAATATATAAAAAAGAGAGACATGTTAATGAATTTATAAGAGATAACCATATTCCTTAAAGGCTAGGCTGTCTAATAAGATGTGAGTATTTTTATATACACTCACATTATATAAAAATATATAAAAAACGAAATTAATACTGTTGCATGTGAAACATATAAACTATGAACAATTTATCTCCTTAATGACCTTAATTTTAGTATACATTTGATCGATGCGTACTCATTCAAGCCTGGGGGAAATTGGGCAAGTGTTCTAATTTGCCGTAAAAGTTCTTGTTCTTCAAGCCATAACTGCCATGGACCACCCCTAATACCTATCTTGACCTGTTGTATGGCAGAAAATAAAAAGTGGTGGTCAGGTTGTTCACAAATGTGCCTGGCAAGTGCGTTATTTAGATCTTTCCTCCCTATGGCATAGAGGTGTTCATACACTCTCTTCTTTAATGCCCGCTCTGTCTTGCCAATGTAAAATGATGAACATTTTACACATAAAGCCACATAAACCACATTTTTACTTTCACAGTTGTACTTGCCATTGATCCGATAGTTAATCCCATTAATGTGTACCTCATTACCTGGGAGAATGTGTTTACATTGTGGGCACATCCCACATTTTGCCATGCCCACATTAGTCCTCATAGATTTACCAGTTGATTTTTCAACCAAGTTTTTTAGATTGACCCCCTCCTGTACACACATTTTGGCTTAGAACCTATTGCTTTGGCCAAAAGTGTATCTTCCAGAATGATATTCCAATTTTTGTTGATGATGCCTCTTATGATGTTAAAATCAATGCAGTAAGTGAAAATGAAGTTAATTTGAGGTGTCTCCCCAGTTGATGGTTTTAATGAGGTTTGCATGCTACCCCCTCCTAATAATGGCTTAAAATGGCCCACTTCTCTTTTGTGCAAAACCTCCTTCATAACTTCATTAATTAAAGCCTTTGGGTATCCTCTCGTAACAAACTTTACACTCAAGTTTTGACATTCATCAACTAAATCCTGTTGGTCAGATATCATTCTTGCTGCCCTCACAAATTGTCCCTTCACCACACTTCTCTTTTGGTGATTTTCCTGCTGGATTGCAAAGTCATTCGTGAATTCAGTGGCAGCTCCTAGCTTGTACTCCTCTGCAAACTTAGTCAGCCAGAGCTAATGGGTATTGGCTTTTACTTCAGAGACATAGAAGCCAAACAGGAGAGGTCCCAGAACTGAACCACTGGGAATTCACTGGTGCCTGGTCTCTTTGTGGTTGTTGCTCCCACTGTTTTAATCTCCTAAATTCTAAATGTGAGCCAATTTGCAATCCTGATGCTGATGTAGAGGGTTCATTCCCAATTTATTCAGCTTCTATGCCTGAGAAGGGTATTATGTCAAAAGCTTTGGCCAGCTCAAGTAATGTGTTTGCACCATTTTATTTTGCTCAGACTGGTAAGAGTTACATCTGTATGCCTTTCAATGGAGTCATCTATAATTAGAATGTTTGATTAGGTAGATGCCTGACTTATGTGTAAAAATCTGTGACTTTGTGATTCTTTGTGCAATATGAGGTGGCAGCTTAACTTGCTGTGCGTGTTTTGTGCCTGTGTTGCATTTCAGAGGTCTTTGATGTTTAGGCAAATTAATCTTTAGAACCTCACTATATAATGGCTTATGTGTATTGTGATCACCTTATTGAGGTGTGGTGTGTGATGTACTGCTGATGGTTTTGGTGTCTGCATTTACTGTGTGTGAGAGTTTTGCCTCCATGGACATCGTACATGTACATCTAACCCACAGAGAGACATTGTGTGAGCAATAGATGATTGTCAGACAGCAACAGACATTTTTTATACTTTGTCAAGACACCCATCTCAATCAGTGTGGCTCCAAATGTTGTAGGAAAGTTCTGGTCTGTGGTTTTGACAGGAATGATTGGGGGGGAGGCAAAGGTGAGCATAACTGCTTGGAGTTCAGGTTGCTTGGGATCCTGTTTGGGTGGACTTACAACTAAGGTATGGGGAAATTTCTTGTTACTTAGTCGGGAGTGTACTGTGGCTCAGTGTGTGTTTATTTGCACTTGCAGTGGGTTTTTTGAGCCTTGGTCCTGGATCTCTAAGGTTTTATAGATTTTGCTGGTCTCTTGTAGGGAAGAAAGCTCTTGTGCAGACAGCCTACTATAGAGCAAGGCCAATGACGGAAGTACACTGAGTGCAACTCAGTGCAGCTTTTTTCTTCCCTTTTTGATGAAAAGCTCATTTATCATAGTTCAGGCTTTTCCACACTTCTCAGTCTTGAATAAAAGACCCTAGGTGGGTGCAACTCTGTGCAGGTTATAGCAGGCAAGATAGAGATGTGTCCAATCAAATAAAGTCAGTAAATAGTGAAGTTCTGTGACTTTAGAGGCTGTAACATATCACAGTTATCTTACTCCTATGACTGTGAGCTTCAGGTCAATGAAACCAGGTAGGTAAGAATTTCAGAAACTTTAACTTTTAGAGTGAGGGCAGGGAAAATATAATTAGTCTACAAAAAGTAGGGAGAGCAGTACTTAATATATTAGTGGAAGCTGTTCGGGCTCTCTCAATGTACTAGACACAAGAACAGGGAGAAATAGTAGCATATGAAACACATAGAAAGGCACTGAAATGAAAATGTAAGCAGGCAAATGATAGGCAGACTATAGATTCTAGTAGTAAAGCTGGCATTTAAACAACTGTAGATGCACTGAAGAATAAATCCTGCAGGAAAAATTACAATATCACCACTACTGTCATTCAAACTACAGTCTAAGTCACCAGACCAGGCAAATATTTATAGTTAATGCTGCAGTTGATTCTTGCTGACTGGAATCAACTGCCTGTTGACATCTGAAATGAGCTCAACTAAACAGGACTCGGAGATAAAATGATATCCCATCTCTTTGCCTGGAATTGCTTCCAAGACAATATCACAAATGTTTTCTGTATAAACAGATTCTACGTAATTCTGAGGCATATCTAATGAAGATTGCCATTTGTGGAATATTTTCCAGTGATGTCGGTACCCAGTGTACTATAGGTAATAAGCCTACATCTGCTATTATACTTAGCACTTATAAAGTCAAATAGCATTTTATGCAAGAGTTATAAATAATAACTTTATTATAAAACTCATTTTGAAACATGGTAGCTGTTTTGATGTGTCATAAATGCTGTTCAGTTGCATTGGAAAAGCTGTGCATATGCAATATACTACTTATAGCAGCAATTATATCTAGTGTAATATAATAACACTTCACCAAATGGCTCTAGAAATGTGATTCACCTAAGAAATATTGTTAAAAGAAAGGCTGACAGCCCACAATAGCAGAAAAAATGTGCTTCTCATAGAAGAGAGATTTATGGCCTAGAAAGGAGATGCTAACTAGGCTGTATCCAGAGGAAGACGTAAAGCTGTAGAATACCAGAGAAGAGAATAAAGTAAAAGTTTTCAAGGAGTAACAAGAAAAATATATGTGGACAGTTAATAGCATTTTAACTTGAACTTAAGAAGAATTGTCCTATTCCTGTTGTGTTTTTGGCTTAAAACAGAGCTATTAGTTTGTAAGTTTTGAACTATGAATTATGAGTTACTTAAAACTGAATTGCGCAAAAGTGCACTTATTATTTTAAGTTCACTTGGCAAAGTGAATTTTAATGTTGTTTTTCGCACATGTAATATGGGTGTATATTACAGCACCAAAGACACTGAACATTGAATGCCTTAAAGACAGAAAATGCCGGACCTCAAAGTTGCTATTTTGGGGGGGCTGTGCCCCCCCCCCCCCGCTAATTATATATACCAACTCCGAGATCGCACTACAGTGAGGAAAGGGCAAATATTCTGATCTTCACTGTGCTGCAATCTCACAAAAAGCACATTGTAGAATGGCATTTCTGACATTAAAGCCATTTGATGTTCAGCCTCTTCGATTTCATAATAGGAACCCTATAAGCTGTATTTAAAATGAAGAAATTATCCCCATTGTTATACCTGCTATCTTTACATATGTCTACTGTAAATATTATCTTATGAAAGTTTTAAATTGTTTTCTTCTGTAAATTGAATAATACTTTATGGTACTGTATGTACTTCTTTTATGTATTGCTTCTTATCTGGATTAATGCAGAAAATGGTCCACTGATCCACAAACTAGTCCATTGCATGGCTAACAAAATGGATAGATAGATAGATAGATAGATAGATAGATAGATAGATAGATAGATAGATAGATAGATAGATAGATAGATAGATAGATAGATAAAGCTGGAGGTGCAGATTAGTTTCAAAAGGAAGGCTTTTCATCTATTTCCTATAATTTGATTGGACATGGTGTTCAGGAGTTGTGAGAAGATAAATATAATGGTACTTATCCCTGAATGATGGAATTTTTTTAAAGTTGGAACGTTTATCAGCATTATTATCCTGATATACTTTGGTTCTAGATATCACTTGTATATTATCTCTATCAAGCAGACCAGACAGAGATTAGAATTATTTAAAGGAAAAAAAAGTAAAATAAAATAGACAATATTCTTTGAAATCAAGAAAAAGGTAGAAAATAAAACTTTGCACACCAGACGTTTGTGGCTGACATCTGCTATGTGCTGACAGATATCACTGAACACGCCAGTGTTAACATAGGATCTAGGTGATTTGCTCACATTAATTAAAGTTGATATGACACCCAACCCCATATAAAAATGGAAAAAGGAGGTATGTTGAAGCTGATGATTCCTATCATCAATCAATTCTTCTTTCCTTCTGAACATTTACGTACAGTGTATTTTAAAGACAGTTACAAAACTAAATAATAATCTAAGTTGTGTCCCTGTATTCATTTTACAGAGCTACATGACTGCTGAAGTTTGTAACATTATAGAGAAAGTATATGTATAAATCATGAGGGGAATTTAATAAAGCCTACACATTTTTTTCTGTGTAGGCATCGTGCCACACTGCTTGCACGGGGATGAATATTTTTAGATTCAGTAAGCATT
This sequence comes from Protopterus annectens, assembly GCF_019279795.1. Lineage (NCBI taxonomy): Eukaryota > Metazoa > Chordata > Ceratodontiformes > Protopteridae > Protopterus > Protopterus annectens. The sequence continues at coordinate 1,509,083,188 of NC_056737.1, forward strand.
GCTGGGCGGCACACACACACACGCACACGCACCAATACAGAAGCTTCCGTGGCATGCAAATCACCTCATACACAAGTGAATCTCATGCAAATGAGGCAGGTAGAGTGATCCAGCAAGCAGATAGGCATCTGTTCAGACCCTGAGTCAGTGTCTGTAGTGTACACTAAAAAATTCCATGTACAGGAGTGTAGACAGACTAAAGATGTTGTAAAAATGTAGATATATGGACAGAAATGTCATACCATATACGCATATGAGTGAAACTATTATCCAGTATGTCAGAAAAATTAAAGGAAATTAAGTTAATTTCATTCTTTTTTTTATTTTTATAATCTGGCCATGTTTGTGTGGAGCGCTTCAGTGCGCAAACATGCTTTATAGGAAAATAAAAAAAAATGTTTTTAAATTAATATTATGTGACAGAAATGTATTACCGGACCTTGCTTGGAGTCCCTACAGTGGTGCATTGGTGCTGTTGCTAATGGTAGGGCTATGAAGCATGCAGTTTTGAGGCTGTAAGCACATATAAATATGCAAGTGAGGTGGAGTTACTGAATAGCAGTAAGGAGTAATCGTGTCCACATATCCCCTTTATGTAGCCTTAGGCCCATGTTGCTGTTTACACAGAATGTAGCTGACACCAGGGGGGGTGAATCCATTGACTTCTAACATCATTTCAGCTTAGGTGTGCGTGTTTGTGCAGCGCACTGCCTGGCTGAGCATGTTCTTTCAAGAGAGTGTGTCCACTAACTTCTAAGCACTGTTTGGCTTCAGCGTGCGTGTTTGTGTGGCGCACTGCTGTGCTGAACATGTGTGAAAAAAAAAGTATTTAATTAGTACGGACCCTTGTTTAAGCTAAAATAGGGTCATTAAATGATGATAATTATATTGTATTCAGGTGGAATGCATCATACTTAGCCAATCACACATTCTGCACTTACAGCAGAGCTCTATAAAGTACGCATGCACCCTACATTCTGATTTTTTCCTCAGTACACTAGACCATTGGATACAGACTTGGGAATTTTAACTGAGAGAATGCTAGAGCTGCTGCAGCTCTGCTACATCTCTTTGTGCTAGATGCTGAAGTCAGTGCTGCTGCTGAAAAATAGTCCTAGATAAAGAAGGCTAACCTTCCAGGAGCTACATGAGCTGAAGATTGTAGAGCACTACAGGGTGGACAGGGACATACTACAAGGCCTCACAGAGTTCTGATGCCCTCAACTCAGACCCAGAGCTAACAGAAGTGAACCCATCCCAGTGGAAACAAAGGTATGTGTAGCCCTTAGGATACTAGCTACAGGTATTTTCCAAAGACCAACTGGTGACATGATGGTGGTTTCATAGGTATCAGCATCCAGGGTAATTCACTAGGTCCTGGATGCCATGCTACCAAATGCCAGTGAGCACATTTCTTTTCCCCTCACCACTGAGGTGAGGGCCAGCAATATGCAACACTTCTACCATGTAGCACACTAACCTGAAGTACTGGGTCCCATAGACTGCACTTATATACACATCAAGGCACCACCTAGTGAGGAGGGTAGAATCTATATCAACTGCAAGGGGTACCACTCCATCAACTGCCAAGTCATGTGCCATGCCCAGGAGATTGTCCTGAATGTGTGTGCTGGCAGCCCTGGCAGTTATCACAACTCCCATATCTGGCATGCAGCACAGCTGTACCAGATGTATGCTGGGGGGGCATCCCACATGGCCATTTACTGGGGGATGCTGGCTATGCCCTGGAACTGTAGATGATGACACCCATCAGAAATGTGCACACACCCACGGAAGAATGCCATAATGAGGCATACGCACAGACTAAGAATATCATAGAGAGTGTGTTTGGGCTTCTGATGTTATGGTTCTGGCACCGTAATATATCTGGTAGAGCCCTGCAGTACTATCCAGCCACATGTGCAGATATGTTCACAGTATGTGCTATGCTACACAATATGATCCTGTGGAAACAGCTGCAGCAAAATCAGCAAAGGGAGGGATACACAGTCCCCCAGCAGTGCCTAGGTCACCACAGTCACAGTCACAGAAGGACTCGGAGGAGGAACCCACTGATGATGCCCTTATAGGTAGACATAGGACTGCCCAGTAAGCCCTGGCTTTGGCTTAAAGACAATGCATAGCACATTCACTGACAACCTGGGGCCCTAGGGACTGACACCTTACTCCTACTCACATACATATATTAAAATTGATGCCAGGCAGCCCACACAACCAGTACCTATCCATGTATTGGCTGTGTACTGCTTGCATCAGACAGAATCAGCCCTGAACTATAGTTCTGTCAACTGCTACATTCCCAAGGTAAGTCCCTAACCTACACACTACGTGTATGGATTACTATAATATGGCATTGTATATATGGATCTGCTGCATTTATGCAAGGAAATATAGTAGGCTATTTGGACCGAAGTAACATTCACATTGGACTACAGTTACCCAGTCACTAGTATGTGTTCCTTAATATTCACTAAGCCTCATGGTTGGAATATGCACTACATCAGTCAAGGGAGATGTTAAATACTGGTATCACATGATATTTGGACTACCGTGTATCCTAGCAGAGTATGTGGTGTTGTTCCTCCACACCCAACACAGCAGTTTTCCCATATAACTGCTTTAACAGTAGGTCATCAGTGGTATATCGGAAGTCCAGGCAATCTCAAGGCAGTAACATACAAATCAATCACATACTGTATGTCTCACTTAACACAGACATAACAGCATACATATGTATGCTGTTGATTGTGTGATGAATGGCTACTCTTTGGCTGGCAGCTTGTATGGTTCAGTGGACTAGGCAAATTAACATGGCTGATGTTGTTAATGGTTCAGATCTGTAAATATACACATCTTTTCCATGTGAGGTATTATTATGTTTGTGTTTTCACAGACTGTGTGTGGTGTAACATTATGAATCTCTGTCACATATTAATTACACCAGACACCAGGAGAATGCCATGGACATTTTGAGTGAAGTGCACTGTGCAGTACTGCAGAAACAGGGACAGATGTCAGTGTCTGTAACACACAAAATCCCAGACTGGAATACAGGTAGGTGTGGCTGGAGTCACTTTATAAGTACTGACAATCCCACTGGGCATGCCCATACACTTAGTTAAACTGAGCACAATCCTGTTGCCCCTTGATCAAAATGATCTGTTATGTATAGATATTTTATGCATACATATATGCATACATATCCATCTGTCACTATCTCTTTCTCACACACAGTATATATATCTATATATGTAAAGCAAACATACATCTCAGTCTCTACCCATATATCTACATAACACATATACATATCATACACATACACATACACAGCTACATATATATATATACATCCCTGTTGCATACATAAATATGTGTGTAGATGTCTGTATTGTCCTACATACCCTAACAATGGTGAGTAAAGCTGCTCTATCACACATCTATAATGTTGCTCAAAGGATTCAAAGTAAAGTCTCAACAGTGCATAATGCACTTACTTAGAGACGCCTGTGCTTGCTGCAAGTCACAACACAGACAGCAACAGGTGAGCAGATGGGGTAATGTATAATGTTGTCTGTGCACACATGGACAGGGTGTATTGTTTCTGCCCGCAGGTTTGCCCATCCAAGGGCAAAGATCTACATACAGCCATACTGGTAACTGTAGACACATAGCTCAGATAATAAAAGTTATCTCACTGCTAGGATACTAGATCCAGATAACAGTATGAAGCAATATCACTCTGCAAGCCACATATGCTGTTCAACTCAAGGCTAGTTGGTGTAATCCACAAGTAATTTTGCCTGCAATCATATATAAAATAGAGTCAGCCATGGTGCCTGTGATAACTACTGTGAGCTATAGATAGAAGACTAGATAGGTGGAGGGTTATAATTTCATTCCAGGCCACTTGGTGTGTGTACATGTTTCCACTGCCAAACAACTGAGAATTCATCATTAGCTATCAAGCTGCAATGGTTATGCACTTTTTGGCACTGTAAGTTGCTGCTGGCTTTCAAATTGCTCTTTTGTATAAGGCCTGATGATGTCATCTACCTTAAGACTACCAGCTGCCATAGTAGCATCAGACTTAAGCTGTGGTGCATGTGATAAGTATTGTGATTTCTGGGAGTAAGATTGGCTAAATAATGTTTCTAATCTCACTACAAGCCACTTGATGCATATGTGTGTGTGTTTGTATGTGTGTGTTTCCCCCTGCCAGACAAATGAGAATCCCTCACTGGCTATCATACTCCAATGGTTTGCAATTCCTGGCCCTGTAACTGCCTTCTTCTACAAGGCCTCATGATGTAATTTCCTTAAGACTACCAGCTGCCAGGATGGTATCAGACTTATGCCATGGCACATGTGACAAGTACTGTAATCTGCAGTATTCAAGACTAGATAAAAGGGGTTATAACCTCAATCAAGGCTACTTGGTGTGTATGTCCATATGCATAAATATGCACACCTCAGCAATTTAGAAAGAGGTAGGATTTTGAAGGATTTTATTTGTAGCAGATGATCTGGCAATCTAAATGCCTGCCCACAACTGGGCCTGCTGATGTCATTAAGCATAATATATGTCCTAAACTGATAGTACTGACAGACATGAGGTGTGTTGTGTGGATCATGTACTGTGATCTGTAGTGTGTACTATTACATAGGTAAGTGTTTTAATCTACATACTGCCAACTTTTACTATGTGTGTGCTGTGCCATGTCCTGTAAGCAGTAATTGGAAGTGGCTATCCTCAATGTAGCCATGTTTTTCTGTGTGGGCTTTAAAGCATTTTACATCAGCTTCTGGAACCATAGGACATTTGAACTTCACTAGCATAATGGCCATACATACAGTGCTCATAATCATAAACAACTTTATACCCTTAAGCAAAACAAAGAAACAACAGAATAAAACACTTCCCAGGAGCTCATAAAATTTCTTTATTCAATGGTAAGCTCTTTCCCCACAGATTCATTAGACCATAAACAAAATAAGGAAAACTAGTCAAATTTATAAAAACATCAATTAACACCTGCCCAATCCAATAGGAGCACAGAACCATTCCTTAAAGCAAACCACAAATAAAAATATATAAAATATAAGAAAAAAATAAATTCATATAAAGTAAGGAATATATACTTATGGAATAAAAATACAAAGATACAAATATATATAAAAATGCATTCGAAGAATATATATGTGTATATATATGGTTCTACTCTTCTTGGTCCCTGTCGGTGAAGTGAGGAAACCATATATATATATATATATATATATATATATATATATATATATATATATATATATATAGATATATATATATATATATATATATATATATATATATATATAGGGTCTATATCACCATATCGAATGGTGAAAATATCAAATGTTCATGAGAACGAAGTTGCTGAGCCCCCCATACCCCATGCTACATATATATTCCAACTCCAAGGTCGCACTACAGTGAGGAAAGGGTAAATATCCCATTCCTCCCTGTACTGCAACCCCGAAAACACAAGTTCATTCTCGTGCACTTTCGATATTATCACCGTTCAGCATTTTCACCATTCGATATGGTGATATAGACCCATATATATATATATATATAGGTATACATTCATTTAGTCCGTTACCTCTTCGACAAACTAAATGTCAAAAGCAGTGCAGCAGGTTCCCATAACTGCGAACAGGAGATAGTAGAAACACACAATACCCCCCCCTTTTGACCCATGGTAGCGCATGTTTAGGTAGCAGAGCGGTCAGAAATGTTGCTTTCGGTATTATTTATGACATTCCAACCATTCGCCACTTTGAAAATCAACATTCGTGTTTGGAAAATACAACGTTCGGAGATTGTTTCTTCGAGTAAATGAATGTATACCATAGATATATATATATATATATATATATATATATATATATATATATATATATATATATATATATATATATATATATATATATATATACATATATATATATATATATATATATATATATATATATATATATTCACATCAAAAATAAAAATAATAATAAAACTATAAAACTTAAAATCCTGAGCCCTCATCCCTTAAAAAAATAAGTCTTAGAGGGAACCTCTTCATTAAGTCCACTGCCCTGATCTGCTCTCAACCTGTTGATCCACCTAAACTCACTGGTTTCAGTAAAATTCCTCACATCACCTGCATGGATGCTGGGCTGTTTCCTATCTATGACCAAGAACTGGAACGTGTGACATGAGTTAGTATTCATGATATGTTTAGGTAGGGCATTATTGTCAGAACCACGGAGTATATTATATAAATGTTCCCTGACCCTATCCTTCAAAATCGTGTCTATTTTGCCAATGTAAAATGTGCGGAAAACAGAGCAGTGGGCCAGATAAACTACATGGGATGTGGAACGAGTGGCATCTACTTTAAAATGGATCCTACGCCCAATATCATAGGTTCATAGGTTCATAGGTAGGTACTAGGCTGTCAGCCCAAGGGCCTATGTAAGCCTAGCCAACAAGGTTCCCTGTCTTACGGCACCCAAGAAAGTTGTTTTCCTGTGCCACTGTTGAGCAGAGACACAGAAGTGAACCCTGGGGTGCATTTCCTTCCAGAGTATGGGAAGTCTCTGGGACAGGAATCTATCCCTCCAGCATGTCCTGTTTATTGTGGTGACAAGGTTTAGGTCCCTAGAGCGTGTATCTCGGAGGGATTGGGATTTCTTTAGGTGTAGCATGTCCAACAGCTCTGGGTTTGACATAGCTTTATATGTCAGGCAGAGATCACCTCGGAGTAGGCGATATGCTACGGAGTAAAGCTGTAGTTTTTTGAGATGGTCAGTGTAGGGCATTTGTTTGACACCAGTAATCCTCTTTGTGAGGTACTTCTGTTGCCTTTCCAGTTGCTGCAGATGTCTTGTGAGGTACATTCCCAAAGGGGCATTGTACTCTATAATGGCTCTAATGAGTGTCGAGTAGAGGGGAACAATGACCTCTTTTTTCCTGGATGAGAACCCTTTTATGATGAGGCGTGCCACATAGAAGGACTTCCTGACTACTGTGGTGATGTGACTATCAAAGGAGAGAGTACTGTCCACCTGGGAGCCAAGGTCTCTTATCACACATTCCGTGTTAAGTAGATTTCTGCCTATGTGGTATTTCATGGGTACAGAGTTTTTACCAAAGGGATGACACTGCACGTTTTGGCATTGAGCTTGAGGCAATGGCTCTGACTCCAGGCATCTGTCTCAGCGAGGTCCTTCTGTAGGATGTCCACATCATTTAGGGACTTGACTATGGCTCCTAGTTTACAGTCATCTGCAAAATTCATTAGCCAGAGGCCTTCTGTGGTAGCCTGTACTTTAGAGAAGTAGATACCAAACAAGAGAGGTCCCAGGACTGAATCCTGTGGTACTCCACTCGTCACTGGTTTGAGGTCAGATTTGGAGTCTGCAACTTTTACAGTGTGGGTTTTATCAGTGAGCCAGTTGGCAACCCATCTTGTGACGTAGGGATTTATACCTAGTTTAGTGAGTTTAGCTATAATTCCAGAATGGGGGATGGTGTCTAAAGCCTTGGCAAGGTCATTCTAAAGACATGCTTCTGGAGCATTTTCTCCCCGGGCCTCCACTGAAAACAGGATCTGTGGAACCTAGTCGGACTTTCCCGGTCAACAAATGTTAAATAAATAAATAAATAAAATAAAAAGATAGGCTGTGTGAACCACCTTACCCTCATCTACGTCTTTGGTGACTGCCTCAAAGAAGTCGATCAGGTTCAGGAGGCAGGATCTGCCTTCCACAAACCCAAACTGGGTGGGATCCAGAGTTTGGAGGTTGCCAATGTCTTTGTTTATGAGTTCCATGACGTTCCATGGCCTTGCAGACCAGGCTCGTCAGGCTAATAGGTCAATAGTTCCCGGGATCAGTGGTGGTTTCCCCTTTATGGATTGGGATAACTGTTGCTGTGCGCCATTCAGTGTGCACAAAGCCTGATGTGAGGCTATTATTGAACATGGTGCTTAAGTTAGGAGCCAGTTCATTCTGAAGTTCATGTAAAACGCAGCCTAGGATGTTGTCTGGTCCCATGGATGCTATGTTTTTGGCTTTAGAGAGTGCAGCTTTTACCTATGTAGTTGTGATTACAGGGACTCTGCATTCTTCCTGTATAGATATGGGCCCTTTAGGGGGTGGGGGGGTAAAGTTAGCACTGAACCTATCTGCCAGGATGTTAGCAATATCAGATGGTTCTGTAATTTTCGTGCTGTTGTGCTATAACGCAGAGCAGATCTGGGTGTTGCCACTGAGATTCTTGACATAGCTATAGAATGCTTTGTGGTTGTCCTTAGAATTAGTGGCGATTTTGTTTTCATAGCTAGCTTTGGAGGATCTTATAAGGGATCTCAACTTCTTACTGAGGCTGACCAGGGAGCTCCTCCACTCATGGGATTTTACTCTCTTTTGCAACAGTTTCTTCCTTCTGTTGTACAGTTTGTTTACGGCAGGGGACCACCAGATTGGCTTCTGTTTTTTTGGAGGATAGCGTCTTGGTTCTGTTTGGGATAGTGTGATCCATGCACCCATGTAAGTGCTTATAGAGTGCATTTGTGTAGGATTCAGCAGTTTTAACTGTATTGTCCATGTGCATGGGTGTCATGAAGTTCACCACTTCTGTCTTAAGAAGCATGAAGTTGGCTATGGAGAAATTTTTTACTGTGGTTTCCTTAATGGGGGTTGGGGCGGGATGTGGATATCAAGGGTGATTAGCTTATGGTCGGATCGAACCAATGAGGAGTTGACTTCAGGTGTGGAACATCAGTCACTCATGTTGGTAATGACTAGGTCTAGGATATTGTTGCCCCTGGTGGGGGTGTGGATAAGTTGATCCAGGGCATTGGAGTTTATGAATTCCAGAAAGCAATTAGCTAAGGAGTTGGTACATGAGTAGTTTTCCCAGTTAGTGGTGGGGTAGTTGAAGTTGCCCATTATTAGGGTGTTTGGTTGAACCCTAATATTTTCCAGTATATCAAGAAAAGAGGAGTGGGAATCCTGGGTCATGGTGGGGGATCTGTAGCAAGCTACAATTTGGATTTCAGTTTTGCTCAGAGTTAGTTGCACTTGGATAACCTCGGATGCATTATGCTGAGCAACTAGCTTGGAGGTGTGGATACCCTTAATGAATATGGACTCACCTCCGCCTTTGGTGTTTTGGTCCAGGTTACATGGCTGAAAAGTGTGGTATGAGTTGTAGCCTGGTAGTGCAGGGGTGCTCTCTGGATCCTTAAACCAGGTCTCAGTCACTGCACAAATATCGATGATTTTCATTTTAAGGAGTGCCTCGAGTGAGTGCATTTTGAGATTTAGACTTCTAGCAGTGAGTAGCATCACCCTCAGTTTTTGCTTGCCTGTTCCTGTTACGGTGGTGAATTTGTCATTTGAACCTTGCCTAAAAAGGCACTATAGGGGCGGCAAGAGCCTTAGCCAGTATCCGGAATCACAGGGGTGACAGGTGCAGGCCATCTGTGGCAAAGTATCATGGTCTGTCGACCATGTCATCCCAAGCAGACAGATACTGGATCCCATTAGAATGACACCAGAAGCTTAGCCAATTGTTGAAGTCAATCATTTTGTCCTTGCACTGCAGTATCATTCTGGGCAATGACAGAATGCTACTCTGGGCTATGGTCATACCTGCCTGAGCTACAAGATCGGAGAGCTCTTCCATGTCTCTTTTCATGTAGTCCAGCAAGGTACATCTCAGGTCATTCACACCAACATGGACAATGACAGAGTTATATTTTTATTTGTTGTGGAGTGACCTGAGTGTGTGGGTTATGTGGCAGAGCCTGGCACTCGATAGGCAGCTGAGAGTAACCTTCTCCTTGTTTGGGACATCAGTGGGCCTGACTATAGAGTCACCTATGACTAGTGTGTTGGGTACATTGTTTTGCCTTATTAGCTGTGGTTGAGTGGCACACTGAGTCTGTGGGCTATGTGTCATTTGGGTTGTGTTAAGGGATGAAGGTTGCTTGCGTTTCTGCTTTGGAGGTCTCTGTTGCTTAGACAGATTATTATTGAGAGCCTCCGCAAATGTTTTTGTGTTACTATGTGTGGATTTTGGTGGTGTAGATTTAGTGAGACTATGTGATGAGTGTGGTGTGGTGTGGTGCAAATCTTTACCTTCTGCTCTTGACTGTCAAGTTCAGTCTTGGTCGGAGAGAGCTTTACCTCCAGTTTGGCTATATAAGTGCATCTCTCAAAGGTTGTAGTGTTGGGTGTTAGGAGGAGAGAGTTGTCTGTGTATATGAGGCAATTTCTACATTGCCTCAAGATGCCCAGATTCATCAGATAGACAGGCGAGAACACTGGGAGCTGACCCTTGGACATGCCTAAATAAAAAACTATTTTCCTCTAGATAAGTGAGGAAAGTGATTACAAGAGATGCTTATCTCTAAGCAAGTGAAAAAATTAAGTACAAAAACTGTTTTCCTCCAGGTAATGAGAAAGGTTGAGTGCTATAGTAATTAGTAGCTCATTTAGTGCTTACAAGTTCTGAACAAGTGTTGGGCACAAATAAGCAAATTTAAGTGCTAAAACTAAGAATCTGTATCTGCACTAGATGAGTTACAGGACAGAAACAAGTGCAAATACAGGGTTTCAAATCAGAAAGTTGAGAGAGATGGAAAAGATTGCCCAAATGGCCAATAACTACAATTTCTGGGCCAGAACCACTCCTTATGTGGTAGCCAGGTTACCTAGTGCTTACCACTCCCACTGATAAGCTAGAAGGCTTCCCTCCAACACAGAAAGGCTTGGGGGGCTCAGAAGCTTACATACAGTCCTGGATACAGCAAATCTGTATCTGGAACACTAGTTACAGGAAAGGTAGGAGATAGGCTTACAGTATTTGATGTCCTTCAAGGATGCATCTGCAGTCCTAACATATGGGTTGTCCTGCCTCAGGCAGCCCTTCGGTCGGCCGGATTCCAAAGTCTGGGTCTGGCCTCGGCTGATGTCGCACTTCACCCGATGTCATAGCTGCTGGGGTATAAAGGCATCAGCCGATGCCATTTTCCTCAGTCTTTCTTGCCGCGCGGTGCCCGAAGCAGAAGCTGTTTGCAAGTGACGGTCGGTCAGATCCAGAGATTTCTACTACCGAAGACTTCTAAAAAAGCTAAGTACCCCGTTGGGGACTCTTTCTTGCCTCAGCCGATGTCAGACAAAGTAAATAATTGTTTAACTTGTGGGAAACAAATACCTCATAAGGATTTCCACTCTTACTGCCTTCCTTGCTTAGGCCCAGACCACGACGTATCAGCTTGTCTAGCCTGTGCTTCCTTCAACCGACGGACGCTTAGACATCGGTCGGAGTTTGCAGAGGAGTTTTTTGGTTCCGCTTTTGCTTATAAAATGCCGTCGGAGACTCCGACTACACAATTAGCTAAAAAGTGCAAGGAAAAGGACCGACACTCACGGTCCACGGTTTCGGCTGAAACCACGGTTAGGCCAACCGCGAGTGTCTCGGTTTCGGCTGAAACCGAGTCCTCAGTTCTTCCTTTGGCCGAAAGCATGCCTCTGATAACCGAGGCCTCACAGAGCATGGCTGAATCTGCTACTGAAATTACTGCTACAGAAGCAGGCACCCAGGATTTGTCAGACACTATTCCTTTAGACATTTCTACCCCTGCACATGGGGCTGCTAGACCCCCTGCTTCTATGTCTTTCAAGGCATTTTCCAGGGCTAAAGCAGCTAAATCTTCTAAGGCCTTACCTACAAAAGCTCCCTCACACAGGCCTACCTCTAGTTCCCAGATACTCAGCCTGGCTGAGGATCTCATTTCTTTGATCAGGGGATCCCAACCTCACCCAGACAGGGCCTCTCAACCTCCTCCAGATAAGAGGCCTAGAACTGAACCCCCTGAACCTGTCTCTACAGACTATTCCTCGGATGACTCAGATATTTCAGACCATCAGGAAGGTCCATATTCTCCTTATGAGGATTCTGATGCAGAAGACTCCATTCCTTCTGCTTCTCCTCCTGAAGAATTTTCTTTTGGGGAGACCCTACATTCTATGAGGGAACACTTCCAATGGCAGGGCCAGGATTTTTCAGATTCAAGGAAAAGGCTAAGGACTTTTTTACACTTACCACAGTATAGGCCTTTAGCCATTCCTCCAGTACTATCAGTTGTTGATGATGCATATAATGATGCCAGTACTGCCCCTGATTTTCTTCCTCCGGCCCCTGCCAAGCCTGATAGATATTACAGGGTCCCGGACACACACTACCACTTGTATAAGGCTCATGTTGCAGACCCAGAAACCATTTCATAGGGCCCTAAAGGTGTGGCAGCTGCCTCTGCCAAAAACCCTCTTCCCTCTGAAAGGGAATCTAGAGCATTAGAGAGATGGGGTAAAAAGGTTTATACATCTGCTACTCTTTCGGCCAGGGCCTTAAACTGTCAATTTCACATGATTCAGTACCAGGAATTTTTGTTAGACCAGCTAAATAAAAAACTGTCCTCTCCTGAACCTATAGACTGCAAGTCCCTTCAGGATTTGGTGCATAACTCTCAACAGGTCAGTAATCATTTTTTAAAATGTGGCTATGATGCACTGGAGGCTTCCTTTAGATCAGCTATGACTGGAGCAGTGATTCGAAGGCATGCCTGGTTAAAAGAACAATCCTTACCAGACCATGTTAAGTCAAAACTCCTAGATGCTCCCATGGAGAAACAAAGTTTGTTTGGCTCCCCTGCACAGGAGGTTCTCAAGAAAGTGGAAGAAAAAGCAAAATCTGTCCAAACAGTCAAGGATTTCTTACAGGTCCAACCTCCGAGGTTTAGCAGAAATTGGCCTTCGAAGAATTGGTCCTTTCCAGACACCTCCAGAGCACAGAGAGGCAGAAATAGACGCCCGAGAGGCAGAGGTCAATCTAGGGGTGCCTACAGGGGACGTCAGTGGCAACCTGCCAACCAGAGAAGTGCTGCCACAGCTGCAACCACAACCACTTCCACAGGACAGACACAATGACTTGGCTCTGGTTCCGCCTACCAGGGAACAACTGGAAGCACCCTTGGGTGGAAAGCTAGCCTTATTTTCCGACAACTGGCATTGCATAACAGGAGACAAATGGACTTTACAAACAATAGACAAGGGCTACAGGTTTCACTTCCACACTCTACCAAAAAAGAGAGGAATGCCAAACCTTCCACCAAGCCAAAAAACAGAGGCTCAAAAACAAATCAACAACTTACTAAAGATGAGAGCTATAGAAAAGGTACCACCTATGGAACAAGGCCAAGGATTTTACCCCAGGCTTTTCCTTGTACCAAGAAAAGAAAATCAATGGAGACCTATTCTCGACTTGTCCGCACTGAACACATACCTCATTGTTCCAAAATTCAAAATGCTGACCCTCCAGCAACTTCTTCCCATGCTGGGAAAGGAGTCTTGGCTGGTGACTCTAGATCTCAAGGAGGCATACCTGCACGTCCCTATATGACCAGATTGCAGAAGACACCTCAGATTTCTTGCAGGATCAGAGCATTATCAATTCTCAGCATTGCCCTTTGGCTTATCTACTGCACCCAGAGTATTCACGAAATGCCTGGCATCAGTAATTGCTCATTGCAGGCTTCAGGGAATTCAAATTTACCCATACCTGGACGACTGCCTAATACAAGCAGACAACAAGACAAAATTAACAAAAGATTTGGAAAAGGTCATACAACTGTTGCAAGCCTTGGGATACACAGTCAACATTCAAAAGTCAAGACTAGTACCATCCCAAAGGATAACATTTTTCGGTGCAGATCTGGATACAACAACTCAGATGGCTTTTCTCACAGAAGAAAAACAAAAGCAACTACCAGTCTATTTCATGACATTAACAACACAAACTCAGCTTACTGCAAGGAAAGTCCTGCAAGCCCTGGGTTACATGGCATCCTGCATAATATTGATCCCACATGCCAGGCTGCATATGAGAAAGCTGCAATGGTACCTAAGGAATGTATGGTCTCAACACAAGCACAGTCTAGAAGCCCAGATTCCAATAATTCCATGCCTGAAAAAAGAATTCCTGTGGTGGGCTCAGGCCTGTCAGATGAACAGAGGATTGCCTTTCCAAAAACCACATCCAAGCCAGACCATCACCATGGATGCCTCAGACCTAGGCTGGGGGGCACACATGGAGGACAAGTGTATACAAGGCCTATGGACCCAAGACCAGCTGAATCTACACATAAATCTAAAGGAGATGCTGGCATTGAAACATGCAATCCAGGCATTCAGACCATTCCTTCAACAAGGTCACCTGCTGATAAGGACGGACAATACCACAGTCATGTGGTACATCAACAAACAGGGAGGTACACACTCATATCCTCTATGCCGGATGGCAATGGACCTGTGGAATTTGGCCCTGAACCTCAACATTCAACTACAGGCCAGATTTGTACCAGGAAAAGAAAATGCACTAGCAGACACCTTAAGCAGAACTATCACGGATGCTCACGAATGGATGCTGCATCCAGATATCTTCAAAACCATAACAAAGAAATGGGGAATGCCAGAGATAGACCTGTTCACCTCCCCACATAACCACCAATTGAAGAAATTCTGCACAAGAGCATACCACCCACTTGCCTGGAGGGTGGACTCCCTTTCCTTCAGCTGGAAAAACCTGACAGCATATGCATTTCCACCTCTTCCTTTGATGTACAAAGTCCTACTGAAGATCAGAGAGGAACAGCCAAAGGTAATCCTGATAGCTCCAGACTGGCCAAGGCAACATTGGTACCCGCTACTGAGAAGCATGTCTCGGACACACTCATGGCCTCTACCTCTATGTCCCTTACTTCTAACACAGAACAACTACAAGACCCTGCATCCAAACTTGAAAACACTGCAGCTAGCTGCTTGGAATATTGCATAAAACAAAATAAACCAGATTTATCTCAGAGGGTTAAGGACATTATCCTGGAGGCACGCAGACCCTCCACAAGGAAAACTTATTCAGCCAAATGGAAAAGATACCTCATTTGGAGTGCAGCAAAGGGAGAAAATGTCTCATTGGCAAACATAGCACACATCCTGGAATACTTAGCAGAACTGTTCCACAACAGCCTGTCCTACTCCTCTATTAAGATTCATGCATCAGCAATTTCAGCAGAGTACAACATGGATCCTCCTGTCTTCTCTCATCCTCTACTCAGGCAGTTCTTGAGAGGAATCAAAAATGTAAAGCCTCCAAGGAAACCACCTTTACCTACATGGGATCTCAACTTTGTGCTGGAAAAATTAACACTTCCCCCTTTTGAACCAGCAGCAACAGCAGATTTACAGTTCTTATCTTGGAAAACTGCTTTCCTGCTAGCAATCACTTCTGCAAGAAGGGTATCTGAGTTACAGGCATTAATGGCAGTACAGCCTTTCCTTATCTTCCATCAGGATAGAGTGTCTCTGAGAACTAATCCTACTTTTATGCCAAAAGTGGTCTCCAGGGTATCATTGAACCAAGCTATTCATTTACCTACATTTTTCCCCAACCCACAGAACAGGGGGGAAAGGCTCCTACATACCTTGGATGTGCACAGACAATTACACTACTACCTGGACAGAACTAAGGCCAACAGAAAAACTGACCAGCTTCTGGTAGCATATGCAACAGGAGTGCAAGGAAAAGCAATTTCAAAACAGACAATCTCAAAATGGATAGGAAATTGCATTAGATTTTGCTACTCTTTTAATGGAAAGACAACTCCTGAAAATATCAGGCCTCACTCCACAAGAGCTACAGCCACCACTACAGCTTTCCTACGAGGAGTGGCTACCAAAGACATTTTAGAAGCTGCTACTTGGAGCTCCGTGCATACATTTGCCAAGCATTATAATCTTCCTTTATACTCCAGATCCCGAGCAGGTTTTGCAACTGCTGTTTTGCAAGGGATCTTAACTACACCAGCTTTAACTTAGTGCCTCCTCCCCCAGTTTGGCTATGGTATTCTACCCATATATTAGGACTGCAGATGCATCCTTGAAGGACATAGTACAGTTTTGTACCTACCATAAATGTAGATGTCCGAAAGGTATGCATCTGCAGTCAGGATTACCCACCCTCCTTCCCCTCTGTGGTATTCCTAGGGTACTTACCCCTCTTTTAGCTAGCTGGGGGATCTATTATGGTGTATTTGTTTGTATGTATATATGCATATATATATATATATATATATATATATATATATATATATATATATATATATATATATTTCGCTTTCTACTGTTTGGAATTGTTTGCATTTATCCAAATTTAGCCTTCCTAGAGGGCACCTGGCATCTGGGGCAAGAAACACTGAGGAAAATGGCGTCGGCTGATGCCTTTATACCCCAGCAGCTATGACGTCGGGTGAAGTACGACATCAGCCGAGGCCAGACCCAGACTTTGGAATCCGGCCGACCGAAGGGCTGCCTGAGGCAGGACAACCCATATGTTAGGACTGCAGATGCATACCTATCGGACATCTACATTTATGGTAGGTACAAAACTGTACTTTTTATTTACAGAAAAGTAGCTCAAACAGCAGTAAAACAATTCACATGCAGTGCAAGCTAGCACACTTGAGTATTTAGCAATAATAAACCAAACACAGTTTAAAAATGCAATTAAATTAAAAAGGACTGAAAGCAAGTGCAGAAAGAGTTTATTAGGTAGAATGTGGTAAAGAGATGGGATTGGGGGAGTGTCCCATATCAAATCTACAGTGGGGCAGGCAACTGCAAAAGCCACCAAAATTAAACTACAAGCCAGAAATAGGAAGGCTGGGTGGGACAAAACAGTTTCAGCAGACATCTAAGCAACAATTAACAGTACAAACTCTAAAACCAAAAAATATACTCAGCTCTGTATATTTGCAGATAGATTGAAAAGCAGTGTCTCTCAGAACACAGGTTCCAGCAATGAAATGCAGGCTGTTACTAACAGGTCTAATTTTATGCACGTGATCCTTGAGTTAGATAACACACAAGCTGTAAAAAACAGTTATACCAACTGAAGACACAGCAGAAAATAGGGGGAGGTGAGGAAAACAGTTTCAGCAGTGATCTAAGCAACAATCTAAAACCAAAAAAATATACTCACCTCTGTATATTTGCAGATAGATTGAAATGGAGTCTCTCAGAACAGGGACAAAACTGTTTCAGCAGAGATCTAAGCAACAATTAACAGTACAAACTCTAAAACCAAAAAATATACACAGCTCTGCATATTTGCAGATAGATTGAAAAGCAGTCTCTCGGAACACATGTTCCAGCAATGAAATGGAGGCTCAGAATACCCATTGCTGTTTATGTGGCCACAATAATTACAATTACCACAGGGTAGTGTCACCTCTCCTTCATCCCGTACAGACACAATTTGGCTTTCTGGGTAGCATAAAAGCCTTCTCAAAATTTTCTTGTTCTTGTATATAAAATGTGGTGTGTAACCAACAATCCTCCTTATTTCAGGGTCAGTGACTAAAATGTGCCCAATCATGGTAGGCGCACTGGTGACAGGACCGGAAAAAATGACAGTGTAGAATCCACAAAATATGGCAACATTCCTACAATGGAGCCAGGTTAGGTCCAGGGGGAGGATGCCCCCCCCCCCATTGTAGAAGGAAGTAGCAAGCCACAAAAATCACAAAAATTGATTGGCCAAAGAAGATCCATAAAGACTATAGAGTGGACTATTGAGGATAAGAAAGAAATTATGCATTATTACTATTATGTAAAAAGCCCAGAATTTCCAGATGCAAGATATATAAAATGATTAAGAGAGAAATTAGGGGAAAAAATACTTCCACTGGAAAAACTGTCAGAAGCTTGAAATAAAAGTTTGGGTTCATTAATACAACATATTTTTGAAAAGTAGTTTATAGATCAAGAAACTTTGATCTGTTTGGAAAAAGAGGCATCTGAGGAAGTGTAAAAATGTAAACAACAAAACCTAGAGATATTTGAAAAAATATAAAAAAGAACTATGGACATGGGAAAGAAAGAGAAATTTGATATAGTGCAATATTTATGCAAAGGAAAAAGTCAAGTTAACTAATATAGACAAGGCAGTCTCAAAGATATTCGAAGAGGAATACAGGCAAAGACATCCAGATATGGAAAATTTCACAGTAAAAAATTAATATCACAAAGATGTAATGTGAAAAAGAAGATTCGTAAAGCAGAAGTTAAAGAAATAGAAGTTTAAGTTATGGAGTGCCTGCGAAATGAAGGATTTAATGTAGAAGGTCTAACACAGACTACATCACAGCATGATGGAGTGTTTTCCCAGAATAAGGAAAAGTAAGAAGATCAGGAGACATATGAAGAAGAAATATGGACATGGGAAAGGAAAAGAGATTTAATATGGTGTAATATTTATGCAAAAGAGAAAGCAAAACTAACCAATACAAAAAGAGCAGCACCAAAGATATTTGAAGAGAAATACAGGCAAAGGAATCTGGATATGAAAAACTTTACAATACAATAAAAAAGAAGAAGTCTAAGAGGAAAAGCAGAAAAAGAGATTAGTATGAGAAGTAAACATTTAGAAATTGAGGTTAAGGAGCAGCTGCAAAGAGAAGGATTCAGTGTAGAAAATCAAATGCAGAAAGCACCACAACAGGATACAGCAATGGACATTCAAATTAAGGGGAAACCAGTGGAACAGGAAGCAATTGGTCAGGTGTCATATCGAGATATTTTGGAGCCTTCCACAGGAAACCAGTATAAACATACACTTGAAGCTTTATGGCAAGGAAAGGAACAAGAAACTGTGGAAATTCTGATGCAGTCAATGTTGAGGCGTGATAGGCCAGTCAGTTCCCATATGGCAGAGCAACAGATGACACAGGATGAAATTGAATAGAATGTGCCACAGGAAGATGCAGTAGAACTTTCTTTAGAATGCCTGCAGAAATGGAAAACAAAGGATGTTCCCTCAGTTTGGAAGAAAATGAGTTAAGAGAAGAGTTGTTTGATTTAATGGACATGTATAGACATATTACGATCGATGAGAAAAATAGACTGCAGAAGGTTAATAAAACCCAGAAAGTCAGAAGTTTGATAAAACAAATGAACACAGTTATTAGGACTGTTCATAGAGACCCACATGATATAACAGAACTAAACAGGATATATATTACTGTGCTGCTAAATTAATAACTGATACAGTTCTACCACAAGAGCACAGGGTACTGAAAGAAAGGAAGGGGATAAATCAAATACCATCATGGAAGTATCACATAGAGAAAACTATAAAGCAATTAAGACAAAAAGTGCCACTGTTAGAAGATTATAGAAGAGGGAATAGATAAACAAAAATATTAAGAAAGATAGATGTGATTATAGCAATGCACATTATTAGAACAGACCACAATCTATCATGCACTATCGCAAATAACAAACTAAAAATTTCAGCACAGGTGGAAAAACTTAAGAGGATGCACAGATAAATATAAGGAAAAAGTACAAAATAAGCAATTTACTGATGATCCAAAAAAAATTATAGAGAAATGGGAAATAAGGTAAAAGGAATTGAAAGACTGCGAAAAAAAGAGGAAGTGGATACATTGTGGGAAAGTATCTATGAAGATCTGGCATTGACTGGCTTACAGAATGATGCTACAATAGTCATTCAACCAGTGAACAAAGGTGGCTCTTTAGTCATCATGGATAAGTCTGAATATTTTGATGCTATGAGGAGTATGTTGAGTGATCATTTACACTATGTAGTGATTATTAAAGATGACATTAGTAGACTAAGAATGAGAAGTTGTGATGCTCTGAATAACTGCTTGTCTAATAAGATGATTGATTTTGAATTATATAGATATCATTTAGTTGATGAGCCTTTGGTTCCAGTTATTCGAGGCCTTCCAACCATACATAAGCACAGTCATAGACTGCCTCTGAGACCTATTGTGGCAAGTCATAACTGGAGTACTGAGCCCTTCTCTAGTTTTGTAGAGAAGCATCTGTGTCTTGTTTTAGATAGGAAAGAAATGGTCTTGAGGGACTTTAAACAATTTCTCAATAATCTCTATGATTTTATTAAGACACAGTTGCTAGATTTGAAGTACTATTTGGTAACTATGGATGTTCAATCATTATTTACAATGATTCCCAATCACCTTGGCATTATTTATGTCAACAACTATGTATCTAAATATAATACTTATGACCAGCTTTATATTGATTTAATCAGTTTCTGTATGAAAGTTGTGCTTGAGAATAATATATTTGTGCTTGATGGGGTATATTATATGCAAAAAGATGGCATAGCTATGGGCACATCTAGTGCCCATAGCTATGCCAACATGCTCATGGCAGCTTGGGAGGATGACTATATGTTGCCTACACATTGGTTTTGACAATATGTTCCTTTCTGTCATCGATTTGTGGATGACCTGTTCTTTATTTGGACAGGTGAAGTTGATGAGTTGGCCAAGTTTTATGAGAGTTTAAATTCTTCTCCATCATTCCTTAAGTTTTCTTTAGTTCATTCTGAAACATGGATTGACTTTTTGGCAAGTTAATGGCCTTTTAGATACTGGGATTTTTAGGAAATCCTGTTACAAGAATACCTTACTACATAGACATAGTATGCATCCTCCTCACATGTTCAGGAATAAAGTTAAAGGACAAGGTATGAGGGCCTCAAGGTTGAATGCATCAGATGAAGGTTTTATTTCCAAACTGTCTGACTTTAAAGGCAGGTTGCTAGTTAGAGGGTACAGAGAGGAAGAAGTGGATAACATTTTATACATTATTCCCCTTTTGAGGAATGATTTTAGCTAAACCTTAATACTGGGATCAGGCAGTTCATGCCCACAAGAGGAGATCTAATTCTGATATATATAACAGAACATTTATTCCCATTTTTACACCACTGACACCAAAAGAATAGTAGAAGTTAACAATAAATACTGGCGTATTTTAGTCTCAGACCCTGAAATAAGGAGGATTGTTGGTGGCATACCACCTTTATATACAAGAACAAGAAAAAATTGAGAAGGCTTTTACGTTACATGGAAAGCCAAATGGTGTCTGTATGGGATGAAGGAGAGGTTACGCTACATCATGGTAATTGTAATTATTGTGGCCACATAGACAGCAATGGGTACTTTGAACATCCTGATATTGGACGTAGGTTCCATTTTAAAGTAGGTGCCACTTGTTCCACATCCCATGTAGTGTATCTGGCCCACTGCTCAGTTTGCAGTGCATTTTACATAGGCAAAATGGAGAGAGTTTTGAAGGATAGGGTCTGAGAACATTTATATAATGTATGCCATGGTTCTGCCAATAATGCCCTATCTAAACATATTATGAATACTTACTCATGTCACACATTGGTCATAGATAGGAAATAGCCCAGCATCCAGGGAGGTGATGTGAGGAATTTTACTGAAACCAGAGAAGTTAGATGGATCATCAGGTTGAGAGCAGATCATGGGAGTGGACTTAATGAGAAAATCCTCCTAAGACCTACTTTGAAGGCTGAGGGCTCAGGACTTATTTTGATGTGTGTGTGTGTGTGTGTGTATGTGTGTGTGTATATATACTGAATGTAGAATGAAGTAACAGTCAAATACACATAAATACTGGAAGATAAACTGTTTATAAACACGGCAAAGCTTTCAGGTTACAAAAACCCTTCTTCAGTGCAACTGAAGTGTTTATAAACAGTTTATCTTCCAGTATTTATGTGTGTATATATATACATATATATATATATATATATATATATATATATATATATATATATATATATATTTACAGCTTTCTATTTTTATTCCATGAAAATGTATTCCTTACTTTGTATGAGTATATTTTTTCTTATATTTTATATATTTTTATCTGTGGTTTGCTTTAAGGAAGGGTTCTGTGCTGCTATTTGATTGGTTAAGTGTTAATTGATGTTTTTATAAATCTGACTAGTGTTCTTTATTTTGTTTATAGTCTGATGAAGCTGTGGTGAAAGTGCTTACCATTGAATAAAGAATTTGTATGAGCTCCTGGGCCATGTTTTTTTTTTTTTCTGTTGGTTTATTTGTTTTACTTATTGTTTGTTTTACCAACGGTTTATTTACTCTAGTCGCAGTAATTTGTTGTGCATAAATTTTATACCCTTATTTACATGATCAGCACCTATTGCCCCAGTCCAAGAGTGAAACAGGCAGAAGACCTGTGATGGAATGACAGTCACCCAGCCAACCATACAGATGGCATGTGCTGAGGTGCACTGAGGTGCTCTGCTTGCAATTAGCCAGGGTTCTGTTTCAAAGTTGTGTTAAAATCTGCTAGACAAATCTCTCCCACTAGCATGTATTACTAATATCACATAGTAGGTTAATGTTTTTAGAGTAATTAATTGATCCACTAAGCCAACTACAAATATGCAGCATTTACAATCAAGCATGGTCACACATTGCCCTGTATGCAATCCAAAGATCACCTCTGAGTAGTCTATATGCCACAGCCTTTGACACTCATTTCAGATGATCCCCATTGAACACATACTGAAGACGTAAAGTTCCCTTGTGAAGGACCATATTGTGTGCAAGTGCCAGTACTGCTTGGAAAGGTCCATTACCAAATAGCCATTGCATTCAGATATTGGCATGCTGAGGGAAGAGTACATTAGTCTGTCAATTATGGGCAATTGTGCCCTCAGCTATGAAATATGATTCCTGCCATACCACTGGGAAGACATGGTGATCTCAGGCACATAAGGTGTAAACCTGTGTGGCCAGGTCTCTGCACCCAGTTCTTTCACCCCTGAGTATGTACATCAGATGTTGTGACTGTTGTGCTACTTACCAGATACATATGTGTTATTGATGGAAATGATACTACATATATATTTGCATGGAGTTTATGGCCATTAGTATATCAACAGGCATTTGTTCATTAATACCTTCTTGTAGGATATTTACATAACTCACAGACTCCATGAGTGCTCACAGTTTGCAGGCAACAGCCAACATTGTTAGCCACAGACATTCAGTATTTGCTTGTATCGTGGTTAAATAGATTCTAAGCAGTAGAGGATCCAGGACTGAGCCCTGTTGAACACTCCTGCTTACAGATCAGCTATTGGAGATGGATGCCCCTATACTGAGTATGTGTGCCATCAATGGGCATCTTAGTGACCCCTACAATGATAGTACTGCTGATGCCTAAGTGGGTGCTTTGTAAATGATGCCTGAGTGGGGGATATAGTCAGATGGCTTGGCTCAGTCCACGGGGTTGTATGCCCTGATGTCCCCTCACCCAGGTCCTTGGTGACTGCCTCAGAAATGTCCACCACATTTAACAGTCATGATCCCCCTGTTAGACATCCAATCTGTGTACAGTCAACTGTGTGTAAAACACATATATGTGTGCTGATCAGCTCCATGATGATAGGCCCTAGGGCATACAGATATGGATACTCAGGCAAAAAGGTCTATAGTTCTGGTGATCAGTGCATGTACCACCTATGTGCAAGGGTATAACAGTTGCCCTTGTCCAGTCAGCCCGGGTGCAGCCAGTGGTTTCAGTATAATTGCAAGGTGTTCCCAGTGGTGTTAGCAGTCCTTGTCAAATCCCATGTAGGATGCAGCCTGGGATGTTAGCATGTCCAATAGATGCTGTGTATCCTCCATAGATAGGCCATTTATGAACTGCTCTGTAGATATGGAAGTTATGGGATAGGTTGCAGGAATGTCATGTGTCACATATGGGGGGGGGCAGGGGAGTGAAGTTGGCGCAGAACCTGTGGAACGACAGGTTAGCTATGAGTACAGACTCATTATATGTGGCATCATTATGTATGAGTTTACTGACAATCTGGGCCTGTGGTATTAGGTTACACATGTAACTACACTGTGCATTGTGGTTCTGCTTTATGTGGGAGGCTGATTTTGTCACTTACTATGTCTACATGACAACATAACAACACTAAGTGCTTGTGTTAGCCAAGGTGGCCGTGCCTCCATTTTATGAGATGGGAAACCTTAAACCCATCTATCCACCTCTTATTGTACAGCCTGATAATGGCAGTTGTCCACCAGGCAGGTTTATGTAAGGAGCCTGTGTTCCTCTTGTCAGGTACAGCCAAGTTCATGCAGTTGTAATGCTGCTGGCATAATGTATGGGTGTAGAGCTTGGCATACTTGCCTGTCCCATCTGAGGGAGGAGGTGCAGCCAAGCTATGTAAACCACCCCTCAGGAGGTAATAAATGGGATTGTTGAAGTATATGTCTGTATTGCCTGCAAGGGGGGTTAGTGCTGGTAGTTTTAATAAGACAGATCTTTGGTCAGATCTTACCAGGGAGGACCTCACACTGGAGGGCTGCAGTGGTTATCCATACTGGTAAACACATGATGTAATACATTGGTTCCCCTTGGGAGGATGTCATGGCACTGTCCCAGGGCATTGTAGTTAAAGATGTGTACTAACCTTTGGGCAAGTGAGCTGCAGCACAACTAAGCAACACATTTGATGGTCACTTAATGCCACCCCAAACCATGGTGCAATGATATATCTTGATAGACACACATACATACAAATACACACAATGGGTGTCTGGATTCATGAGGTTGCTCCCATAGCTGGGCTATTGCTTGATTATGTGCCCTTCCAGTACTGAATGGCTCCAGATAATCACAGTATTTGCCAAAATCTGGATGTGTATCTATCCCTAATGAGAATGTATACACCACCTGCATTATCTTGAACACTGTCATTTTGAGTTCTGAAGATGTAGGTGAATGTGTATTCTGGTATGGCTGTGGTGCTGTCCACAGCCTTGAACCAGATGTCCTTGACTGCACCCATCTACATAATCCAGGATGAGGACACCTTCCACAGAGTAGGGTTCAGTGTTACCATGCCCAGCTTGTAGCAGCATAACTATGACGTTGTATAAATATGATGCTCTCATTGCCAGCTTTTCCCTGAACAGTGCATCTAAGATGCATTGTGGGGGTGTCTACAGCCTTGGCTGGTACTTCAAATCTCAGGACTGAGAGATGAAGACCATCATTAGTGAAGCATTGATTGTCTGTTGAACAAGGTATTGCAGGCAGACATATAGTATGTTCCCTTACAATGATACCACATTCTTAGGCAATTATTGACTTCCATCAGTTTCCATGTGTATGGAGCCATCATCCTAGGTGAGGGCCAGCTGTAGCTGAAAGGTATGTGCATACCCACGAGAAACACAGACTGGCTAGGCTCATTCATTTGTCTGCATACAGGCTGGTGATGTATGTCTCCAGTCATATGCACATGCAGGAACTATGAAGTCAACATTATGACAACTGATATTCCTTGATTTGCTGCAATATGTGGTAAGACCTATTGTGTCAATGCACAGACAGCTATCTGTGAAATTTCCCATATGTAGCCACCTGACACAGACATCAATGTGTCTCATGATGTAATCACCTATGACTAAGATGTGTGATTTTGTGTTTGCCTCAGGTGTTTGACCAGTGAGAGAGTGGTGCATGCAGTATTATGTGTAGTGTACACTCCAGAGGCAGGATTTTCTGAGGTGTCTGCTGTGTAGCAATGTGTCTGGTAAGGAGCTGCATGCATGTGTGTGTAATGTGAGTGTAGGCGGTGCAGGATGTGTGTTGTGCATGTTGGGATAATGCTCATTGCCATATGTAATGACTGCTGTTGGAGACACTATAGGTTCATAGGTGTGTTCTAGGCTAATGGCCCTGGAGTCTTTACAAACCTAGCCCATGGAAGTGCCCAGGCATTGTGCCGCACAACATTAATTCCCAGTGCCTCTTTCATGGCAGCAAGGTTTGAAATGCAGTCACATCTGTCAAACATTGTGTTTGTGTGTCATAGGAGTAGAGAGGTGGGGACACTCCCAACATCTCAGCAGCAGGTCCTGCTAATTTAGGGTCATGCTGCCATACCCTTGGGGTTGACAGCCTGATATATAGTGTTTGTAGGCGCACCTTGCAGTGAAGATGTGGTTACCTGTGCATGCATAGAGGACTTGTTCGACATGGCTGACATTACATTTGCCTCGCAAGCGTACGATGCCTGTCAAGCAACCAGACAGCACACTGGTTGCTCTGTGACATGATGTGGAACACAAGACTTGTGTTTTGGGTACATAACTGTACAGTATAACATTCCTAAGACATTGGCCAAAGGTGGCCAGTCTTCTGCATTAGGCCTCACTGTCATGTAATGCAGGTATCCACCATTAATCTGTTGAAGGGCAGGATTTATGACTAGCTGTGAAATTGTCACCTATGATATCTCACCACCAGTGTGCTGACTGTTTTAGCAAGACTTGCCATCTATGTCACTGGACAATTTACATTATATTGTGGCGCTAGCACAGTTCTCCTAATCCCCATCTTGTCAGTTCCCTAGTGACATACCAACAACCCTGAAAAAAGGCATAAGATGTGCAAAAGCCAACTGATTGCCCAGGGTGCTAATCAAGGCATCTACCTGGAGAAGGATATGTGAAGTTTACAGAGCCTTTCATGACATGGGACAGCCATGTGGCTGAACAAACAAGTTGTGTCCTGCTTAGTAATGTTGTACATGTGATGACAGAAAATGTATTGGAGCATGGTATCCTATGTGAGAGAGGTGATGGTGAAATAAGCATTAGTAGTTCCCAGACATCGGCAATTGTGTGAACTCCTATGCTTAACACAGTCTTCACAAGGTAATTGTGTCCTTCCAGTACACACCACTTAGGTAGTGTTCAGCTGCAGAATACCTGTGTAAAACGCCGACTTACCTTCACAGGGTATTATATTATACTTCCCTAATGTGTTTGTCTGTGCTGTGTACATACACCTTGGATGACTCTCTTCTTGGAACGTGCTGAAAGTAACTGTAATAATTAGTTGCACTAAGGACAACTAGCATGTGGTGCCAAGCAGTGTCTCCAGATGTTTGCGTCATGTGACATGAAATGCCATGAAAGGAGTTAACATGGATAAGAGCAGTATCACTGTCTTTCACCTACTGACATTGTTTCAAACACTTTTTGTTTTGCTCAAGGCCAAATCATGCATACTGACTCTAACCAGTGGACCTCATTGAGTGTTACAATATGCAATGGATGACGGGAATTTGACTCACTCTACCTACTATGGCCTGACAAGATGTTTGATAATATTAGGCCAGCAGGACTTGCTGGAAACTATGTGGGTTATCTACAGAGTGTTATGTCAGCTGGTGGATAGGCAAGTATCTGACAGTCATAATCTGGGAAGATAGCATTGGAAGACCTATGCTGCAATGGTGCTAGTCACCAGTTGAGTTCACCATCCTCCATTATTGGTGCACCCCTTCTAGCTATTCCCTCTCTGCAGTCACAGCCACTGTCAGTGACCTCTGACTGAGTACACTAGCAGGTGATTGCATATTAGGAGCCATCACAGAATCCCATACAGAACCAACAGTTATCCAGGAACCCCAAGACACAGTGAGTTGTTGTCTGAGCCACTGGCAAATACTAAATGCCAATGGCTGCACAATACTATCCTTTGGGAAGTCATCCACCCCAGAAAATATAGCAGTGTCTGCACACTGCACACAGTTGAGCCATTACTCATAGACTTATGGACACAGAGAGTAAGGTAGCCTTTGATTTTCACTGGTCAGTAAGTTGTAGGGATGCATCCAATTTTGTACAACCTATACAGAAAGGTATGGGATGTAAAGCCCTGACTGTCATTGATGTACTGAATGTGGCACTCCCCACACCTATCACTGTGTACAATGGGACCCTTGCAATGTCACTACACAGCCATATTTTACAAATGTAGCAGCCACACAGGTTCCATGGTACACCGATAAACATTATAGATAACATGTCCTATGGAGTCTGTTTCAAGACCGTACATGTGTAATGTCTGTCTCCTACATGCTATGGCAAGGATGTGTATGGCTGCCATACAGGGTGGGGTCAGATCCCACTATGTACCTCCCATGTATCCATGACAGGACTAACACGTCTTACTTGTTCTACATGCCTACACCATCACTGTGGTATAAATAATACATGCCAAAGAGACAGGTATGTAACACAGACAGTACGCCCTATATGTAACAGGCCCCTCATGCATGTGAAGTACACATCTACTGTGACACACATCATGTACAGGTTACACAATGGGATGCAGAACAAGATAATCATAACTGGTGTTGGATAAATGTCTGTACTGGACTCAGGAAATTTGTAGATAGGTCACCTCCATCACCTCATCTTGTAGATGCCTTAGCTCCCAAAACTCTGGTGACACTTATCAAGGGTATCAGACCTTTTCACAGATTAGGGATGCATGAGTACACTGAATGACACCATTGTCCCTGCTAGCCTGTTATATGCATATGAACCTAAGGAGCCATGCACCTATAGTGCTGTGCCTTGCTGAAGACATATCTCTTCTGCTATAACATTCCATCCTGTGCTGTGAAGTCTATGGCTTTATTGCCACTGTGTATCCATAGGTGTACCCAACAGAATCCTGAAACCAAAACAGAAACAGGTCCATGACACACCTTTCATTGTTAAGTATACAGCTGTTATGTCATACAACATAAGGTACACAAAATGATGTGGCTTACTCATTACAAATGTCAGCATACAGTATCTGTCAGCAAACACTACATGTGGAATGGCAAAACAACAATGCATTACACAAGTACATGTTAATTTATATAGTTACCCTGTGAATATGACACATAGCTTCATTTCCCTGCATTGATGATGAGGATGACCGAGATTTGATGCAGGTATCATCACTACTTGCACAGGGTGTTGTGTTGGGGTGCAGGAGGCCTAGGCTGACCAAAAGGTTGGCAGCATGTGTGTGAGTCAGGAAGGGAAGCAGGCAAGATGGACCATAGAAAAGTGCTGTGTGTGTCTGTAGTTGACCTGCATTTGACAGAGGTGTGTGAGTGTGTGCATGCACACAGTCAAGCTCAGTGCTAGCCCTACATCTGTGTATATTGGACAGCATTGAACCATGCATGGTAGAGCTGACAGTTCACCGTCTCTGCCCCCGAACATGGGAAATGGCTCTGCCAGGAGTTCCACTGGCACCTCCATGCCCAAGGTCAGAAGCAGTGCTGGTATCTGATGGTGACTGCTGTCTGCTAGGACCATGTCCTCCATGGGAATGCCCAGGAACACAAGCCCATGGCCTGACACATCTTGGTGGGGACATCATACTCCTCTCTGTAGTGCTGGATGTGCTGCCACTACAGGAACATGATTGTGCATGGTCACATGGACTCTCAGCATATGGAGATGCTGACCTAAGTCCATGAGTCTGACATTCATCTCCAACCAGACATTCCAGTACAGACACTGTGCATTCCAAGACAGATAGTATGTGATGTGTCTCACCCCACCTTATTTCAACTGCATAAGTGAATAGATACAGGGTGTCTGCAATGTGGCTGAGGCAGTCACAGATGTCAGACTGTGCTGCATGTGTAACCCTAAGCATACATCTGGAGTTAATTTCAGAACATGCCTGTGCCTCCATAATGACCGGAAACATGCGTTGAGTGACCCATGATGTGACACCTAGACAGCAGACCTCCTACAAGCACCCCCATCAATCTGCCTGTTTGGAACCTCACCAGATCTCTGGCTATGGCCAGTGTCTACACCCAGTGGAACCATAGTTGCCACACTTTCCTGTTCAATATCCCCACCCTCTGACCGTCCAATATCCTTTTCCTCTGGGGATTGGGTATGTGTGTGCATACTGTCTTTTTGCAGTGACAATAAAGGCAGAAGAAGGATGTCAACCTCTGGGACAGATTCAGCCCCTGAAACCCCCACATGAACCTCACTGTGGCCACCATCATTAGCAGAGTCTGTAGAGACACTGACATTAGGTTGTGTAGTGGACAGAGACTGACCCCCCCCCCCGGTCATCTGTGATAAGAAAGGAAAATGCAGTATGTTAATATCTGCACTATTATGCTCTAAAGTACTATGTTGCAGTATATGTAAAGCTCTGTACACTGTTGTCACTATTACAGACCTGTTGAAAACCCAACCTCATGTAGTAGGACAAGAGATTACTTTTCCCACAAACAGCTGTTGTTACTTGTAAATAAAAGCTCTTCACACAGCAATCACATCAGCAACAATGAGGTACACTGTTGACATTTGTGAAGACTCTGCACAGTTGACACGTATGACAATCTGTAATGACTGACAGTACTGTCACATCTATCAGTGTGGTCACACCTACAAGGCAAAGGTATGACTCTAACAGTCAGAAAATATCTGTACAGTTGACAATCATGCCAACAGTACATCAACCTAGGCCACAGGCCTGGGATGACACTTTAGGGATTACATTGCTGTAAACCTACATCTATAAAAAACAGTGTCATGCTTACCAGGAGCAGGACCATGGCCTTGTCTGATACCTGATGGACCTGTGAAAAGTTGAGGGAGAAGTAATGTCAATACCACTGCATGTTGCACCACAAGGTAATACGTCCATATACCTCACATTTACAGTAGCTACTGTGTTAATTGTTATATTGGTCAAAATCTGAGCATGAGATTCAAACTGCAGTTAACCCCCCCAAAGAACAAAGACCTGATACCCACATAAAAGTATGTACACCCTGACTCACTGAATGCTACAGTATTGCAATGCTGATCAAACTAAGCTTATCTGCATGCTTCTCTGCCAGGGAAAATGTGACACCCACATCCACAATGTATGGTGTGATGGATGCCTGGGAGCTGTTGTGTGTGCCTAGGTTCACCAGGAATTCCTTAGTGGCTGAGAGTGGTTGTTCAACTGTAGGCCCTCCACCAGTGACACCATGATCCCTGGCTACATTTGCTGCTCTTCTACATACAGCATTGATCATGTCCATTGTGCAGTGCCGAGCCTGCTCACATGTGCTACTCTGATGACCTGTGGCATTCATGTTACGGGCAAGGTCAGCACGCAATACTGCCCACTGTTCCCTGTTTAACCTCCCCCTGGACTGTATGAATTCATGGTATTGCCAGAGGCCTTCCAGTATAATATCTTTCTTTGCATCCATGAAAGGTGCACAGCATCAGATACATGTTTCCTGAAAGACAACAAATTGGGAACGCGTCAGGATCACATACATGGAAGTACACTATGTAAAGATACAGCAAGAACAGAATGGCTGGCAGTATCCACTGCTTGATATCATGTGTCATATTTCATGGTGTGCAAACATGCTAAGCATGTGGATACAACTAAGATACTAGTGATAGTCAGCTTTTCCCATGTATGCCAAGATAGATACTGCTGTATGATCATACACCCAACACTGGGGTCTATTGTAGTGTGGCCCTAGGGACAACACTCCTGATAATATGTCAAAACAACAGTGCCAAACAAATAGCAATGTGCTATTACAACCATTATAAAGGGACAGTCCCATGAGATCAATGTGCCACATTGACAAAAAACATTCCATCCTTGATGTATTGTACGTCCTCTGCAGGTGTAACAAATCTGGAGATAAATGACAATTCTAAGAAAGGTTTAATGCTGCAATCCCTATTCCCCATAAGTATATTCACACATCTGCATCCGGTTGTAAACAAAAAGGCTACATACCTGATGGAGTGAAAAACTCCTCGGTTGACATGTGGGGATATTCAAGGTTCATAGGTTTACAAGTTCATAGATTAGTACTAGGCTAACTCCTCATGTGGGCCATTTTAAGCCTATGCAATTACCCCATGTGCAAATTATACCCTGCGCTTTGTGTCTGTAAGGTAAACATCTTAGCCATTATGCCAGTTTCCCATAAAATTATATCCCCTTCAGTTATTGAAGCTTTTTAGCCAAGGTGAGGATCAAACCTCGCAGCTTGTGTATGGAAGTTAAACACATTAACAATAATGCCAAGAGTATTTTTTGTAAGCTTTTGCAAACATATGTTCTATGTGCAGAAAGTCTCATACAAAAGGGTTCCTCATAGCAAGCTGTTTTTCTTTTTAAAAGAACATTGAAGAGCCAGTAGAAGAAAAACAAACTTGTAAATGAAAAACAACTGCTGTTCTGCCAAGTACAAATAAATCCAGGTCCCGAAATGTAAAGATGCTTTATTGGTCCAAACACCTCAATAGGAACACCACCAAACAAACTGCAGGCTGTTAGTGAAAAAACAATCCAAATAACGTATTCCACAAAACGTTTTCGTCGCCAACTTCTTCAGTAGTGTGGCATGCACACTTTATAGGGGAGCAGAGGAAATTCCGTTCATAAGGATGGAAAGGCTGTTTTTCTTTTTAACTTGCTTCTCATCAGCAGATGATTGCCTTTTAACCAATCTGTGGTTCTATAATGCTAATTGCAGCCAACACAGCTGATTTTCACTATCATCAGACAATGACATGCAACCACTGTATAAGATATACGGCCTTCATGTAGATTAGAAGCCCTTTGTGATATGTTATGCTGGACATTACTGGGGAGAGGAGACTATGTCACCACAGAGGGTAGGTCTGTAGCAGCTACTTTTATATAGAGATGTGTGTACTACAGACTGCACCTGCTGCTGCAGGTAATAGGCATAAGCAGAAAGTGCAAACACTTTGGAGGGCAACAAGCTGCAGGAGTAACTGTTGGAGATGTGTCAGCCTTGGAGAGGCAGATCCAGAGTGAGGATAGCCATTCCACTTCAATTAAGGCATGCATATGTTTAAGGTAAGTATGATAGGCAACAGTATCACTAACAGAGTACTATGCAACATGTTCGTTGTGTCCCTGAGCAGCAGAGGAGCTAAATATAACATCATTTCCAATACTTGGGCAACTGTCAGGCCATGTTGCAAGTAGGGGCTTCATATGTGTATGTTAGTTGTGCAGCTATGCTAATCTGCACTTAGAGTTTGAAATGATTATGTGCTGCACTCTGATATTAGTGGGCCTCATTTGCATTACTCGAGTTAAAATCCTCTGTGAATGCATATTAATGCATGACGTGATACTTTATGCACTTATAGCTTTGCTATAGGGAAATGTGTAGTGTGTTCCTATCTGCAGGCCTGTGCCTTCCATCAGTGAAAAGCAAACATTTCATTTGAAATGCATTGTACAGATAAAGAGTGCATGACTCAGTCAGTAATTTCTGGCTTCACAATAATGTAATTTAAATGCTACAAACCACTGAATTTGAACCCGAGACTGTGGGTGGCAAAAGGTACTATTCACAATGCATTTAACAGACTGAGCTACTAAGTCACTGTTGCAGGAGGTGTATTTGCAAGATATAAGTACACAAATTCAGGCTGCGACATACTTTTTTTTACATCCATCATTATATGCATGGCTTTATATGGATGTATTTCTGCACCAGGGTCTCAGGTGAACATGTATTTTGTCAGTAATACCTTAGCAGGTGTATTTCTAAATATTTTTGATAAACGGGGACATTTGCCTGTTATTAGAGACCTCACTTGCCTCCATTATTCCATGTTTGACTTTCTAGTCGTGTACCCTTGCACCAGACTCCAAGGTACGCTTCCAATTGTTCCATTACTCTTTTAGCAAGTTTGTGTGATCCAGCACAATGCACAGCTCTGTTTAAACATGGTTGATGACTGTAAATTGCAATTACTATGTTTTGCTTAAACCACCTGTTTTAATTAATAGCTATGTGATGTGGCAGGTTAATGCAGTGGTCTACATGTACAATGGTCTTGAGTTCAGAATAGGGGACAGGTGTTTGTTATCATTTAAAATACATATATCAATAGAGCTCCATTTATCTGAGGTTAGCAAAGCTGCGTGACATGCCACGTCATGCAGTGTTGGGCAAAACATATATAAAGAAAAGAAAAATGGGGAGATAGGTAAGTGGTACTATGGGGTGCAAGCTGGGGAAAGACATAGAGAAAGACAAGTAGGTATGTGCAGGAAGGGTGTAGGAAAGAACCATAGCTATCCATTTCTTGAACAGCAGCAACTGTGCTCTTTGACAGAATTTGTAGATAACTTTGGACTCTCACTCGTAGAGAAAGGGGTGAGGACAACATAATTACATTGTTAATCCAATTGGACCAAATTATGTGTCCAATGGACATGTGTGCAAAATGGAGAGCTATGTATGGGGCATTTTTTTTGGGGGGGGCAGGTGCCCATTTTTTTTTTTTTTTATTTAAGGTAAGAGTGGAATGTTGAGGAAGGGACATAGGTACATGTGAGGGAGTTAAGTTGGGTAGGTGAGGAAGCTTTTGTAGATAGACAAATCAGACAAGATAGCAGACAGGGGTGGTGTATGACACAAGAGGGGGTGAATACCTTGGATTGGAAGGGTGTTGTGGAATCTCAGTCCAATGTGCCTCCACATGGTAGCAGCGTGACTCACATCCCCACCTATGGGACTATCAGCACTGCTCTGTCATGACCCCGAGGGTGACAATGGTGGAGGCCGAGCTCCGGGATGAGTCTGCCACACCAGAGTGGCCAGCATGCTCTGCATTCGATGCAGGCATTGTACAAACCCATGGTAGATGATCCTGTGCACCAAACTCAGCAGTTCATCACAGGAGAAAACTCCACTTCCACCACTGCTCTCAGAGGGGCCCCGTCCACACCCCGTGGGGCAGTACTACCCAATGTTGCAGGCACTGCAGGGGCAGCAGAGGGGCTACCACCAGCCTGGGTTCCAGATGTGCCATGGCTAGAGGAGGAAGATAGGCAGATCATGAGGAACTGACTGACCTTGAAGAGCTATAGTAAAGTAGTTATAATAATAAAGTATAACAATAAGTTAAGGTTAGTAATAACCAAACCAATGTTAGTATTAACAGAATGGAACATAATTCTAATTCATATTAAGATATATTATGTGCAACACAACTTTAAGTACCATAACGGTATGCATATTAATAACAAGCCAGTGTGAATTAAACCATAAGGCCAACAAAACATTTAGTTTAACAAATGATGTTAATATTAAATCACAATAACAAATAATAATAAATTAAAGAAGATAAGGGTTGGGGGGAGAGAGAGAGAGAGAAAAAAACATACCATTGGTAACATTGTAGATGATATATCTTAAAAGACTGGTAAGACATACTTCTACAGGTGTGCAGTGCCAGTTGTGACTGCAGTGACTACAATTCTTCTGTAGCATGTACATACCTTTCAAGCTGTTAGCATGGGACAGTATGGCCAAGCACTAACAAATGCAGGTACACAACTACACAGAACAGTTTCACCAGTTTCACATAATGTGGACTTACATAACTACCAAGGTGTTCTGTAAACTGATTTGAAAATGCATTGCATTCCAAGTAATCATTTATCTGGTAATCATGGAACAGACAGATTAAGCAGTTGCAATTATATTACAAAAAATCACGACAGTTGGGAGGTACATTTGTATACATTAAGTAAACTACACAGATGTCATGCCTTAGTTGGCAGGCATGGGAATAGAACCCAGAAGCTGTGACTGCAGGGGACATCTGCATATAATGTAACAGTTGAGTGCAGCAACTTAGAACAGA
The DNA here is from genome assembly GCF_019279795.1 of Protopterus annectens. Lineage (NCBI taxonomy): Eukaryota > Metazoa > Chordata > Ceratodontiformes > Protopteridae > Protopterus > Protopterus annectens. Next base: position 1,509,118,779 of record NC_056737.1, read on the forward strand.
CATGCAATGAATACAACCCTACTGCAAATATTAAGACAGATGTGTTTAGGAAACCACACTGCTGCTTAACACTTTATTGGTATTGGTGTTAATTATCGGTGAAGTCTGCACACCATATCTGCCCAAAAAGTGGACTACCTCACCCATATACCTTTTTTTCCTGGAGTGGGAGGAATAGAGAGCATTATGTGACTGAAATTGGCCTGGAGACAGCCTTGAACCACCCTATGAGTGAGCAATGCATTTTCAGGCCATTACTTTTGCATTCTACAGTTATTACAGTTTTACAGTTGACTGCAGTGACCTTACCATAGAAATGCAATGTATATATCATTAAGGTAATTATGTTATGACACCACAATCATGCTTTACAGCTTTTTGCTTACTGCTATTGGTATTGTTTATTGTTTATTACAATACAGTTATTATTGTTCATTTATTGCACTACAGTTCTAATTGCTTATTTGTTGCACTACAGTTTTTATTGTTTATTCTTTATTGCAGTTCAGTTTTTATTCTTTACTGTTTATTGCACTACAGTTAGCATAATATAGCTGTACTTACCACACTCATGGCACAACCTAGCCAGGTGCCCGGCATTGGACTGAATTTTGGGAGCCCTCTCAGCTGCAGCTGTTGGGAGAGAAGCACACCATTATGCATACCAATTTTGCATATATTCAGCTTATATTTTAGTAAAATAGTGGAAGAAATACTTATATATGTCTGGTGCATGCCCAGCCCTGGCCTCTTGGACCCAGATGTCCAAAGTTCCCCTCTTACTACCCTTCAGGTCATCATAGTGGTGATGACACTTCTCACCAGTGCAGGGGATACCAGCAGCACTGGTAAGATCCCTGGCGAACTGATCCCAGGCATCAGCCTTACATTTTGAGACTGGTAATCACCTGGAGCAGCCTAGCTTCATAATTGTGTATCAGGAGCCCAACAAAAACTCTCGACTCCTGCACACCCCATCTCTGCACTCAAAAGCATGTATCCTCTTCAACACCACCTGGCATACTGCCAGAAAGACTCCAACAATGGTTGCAGAATTCCTGCCTATTGCCCTTGATATAGGCTATTTCCCACAGTTATATATCATTCAGCAACATTCAAAAAAGTGCCACATTGCTTAGCATTGTGCAAACCAGCTAAGTAGAGCTGAGCCTCACGAAAATTCACACAACCATGGTTTTAGCAAAGCTTAGCAATATCCAAACAATAGTAGCCATTAATCATGTTTAAGCAATGCTTACAGCACACAGCTCTTCCAAATGTAAAAGTTATGTTTTTAAATTAAACAAAAATTTAGATTACATTAAACAAATGGTGTGTTGCTAGTGACTCGAACCCAGGGCTAATGAAGCTTTACACCATCACTCTACTCATTTAGCTACTTGGATAGTATGCAACCCAGTATACCTTCACATATACTACTAAGCTACCATGCCATGGAGCACAAACAGGCTTAAACATAAGCAGAAATAAATAATTAATTATATCTGATTTATCTTTTTAGATGTCTGGCAAGTGTCAGCCTTCTATGTATAAGTGCAGCTTGGCATTGCTTTATTCTGTGCTGCACAAATGGACATAAAAAAAATACTAAAAAAAACCCCAGCTATGATAATTAATCACATCTGGTTTCTATTTTTAGATTTCTGGCAGGTGTCAGCTGTCTATACGCAAGTAGAGTTTGGCATTGCTGTACTCTGCCCCACTCCACTAAAATCCACTAAAATGGACAAAAAAAAAAGACAAAAAAAATTAGAAATTTAATACACATGCTATTAATTCACACCACATTTCAATAGTAGCAGAAAACATTACAGGGACCCTGACCATGTACATAACATCTGGCCAGACTCTATACTTCTGCATACAGGGACTCAATATCCCTTTTACTATGCTCTCCCACAGCAGCGGGTCATTATTAATATGCATGGCACACTATCGAGGGGGAACAGTGGCCATGTACATGGGTACATTCCATGTAGGCTCTACAAAGAGCCAACATGGATTTTATTGAATCCTGGGGCATGAGTTTTGATTAAGTGTGAAGTGTTGCTTGCATCAAATGACAGTTGCAATGTATACTAATGGATCAAACTATGTAATTATAATGACCACATTAGCAACTTCTTCAAGTCATTATTTTAAATAACCAGCCTACTGCAATATATTGCTCCATATTTTCTGGAAATGTGCTAATTAGAAAGTCATAGTGCATATCTGTTTGTGCAAAGTAAAGGGGTACCTTGCAAATGAAAACCAGGGAATGACATCTTCAGATTTTATGTGCTCCCTACCTATCTGCATAGTCCCTTTCCCAATAGAAAAAAATCAGTATCAGTTCCCCAATCAAAACACCAGTATGTAAAAGTATTTAAAAAGGTGTATGTGGGAAGGCCTATGTGGGTGCTAAATGAAAATGGATATAAATGGTAGATTGTATGGCTAGGGTTGTCCCTTACATCATTTACCAACAACCAGGAGTGGTTTGCCTTTTTCTTTCTTGTGGCCTATCTCAATGTACATAGTCAGCAAAGTGCTGGCGAGGCTGTTTCAATGGGCTTATTACAGAGGCTGTCCCCTCACTTCCTCAAGGGGTGTTCTCTTCAAACAATCTTTCCCTTCCCCAAGAATCACAGGTCATAGTTTACCTGGTCTCCACCAGAGAAATTATACTAGCTCCTTCTGGCATCAAGTGCATACTCCAGTTTCTCTCCTTTGGATGAGATGTTAAACCAAGGTTCCATCTCCTTGAGTTTGCGGTAGCCTGGGGGGAAGCTTAAAAGAACTCACAGGCCTTACTGAAAAATAAATAGGTCTTCTTAACCTTTTATTTTATTTTATTTATATCATTATAGACATATTTCCATTATTTACATATGAATTCATTTTATTATTGTTATTTTGTTTTTGCTTACTAGGTTTATTCAATGGGCTTTAGTAAAAAAAAATCATTTTCTGCAGAGACCAGGAAGAAAAGCTCCAACATATTACAAATATTTTTAAGCAGCTATTTGGTAATTACATGAACAGACATTAAGTAATATACACTAACAATTGCACATACATTTGCTAATTAAATTGCATTCATAAGCATTTAGAAGATGTTGAACACTGAGCATTTGAAGAGGTATATTAGTGGGTTTGTTATTAGATAATAGATCTTGTAATTAGTGCTTATAAATTCAAAGAAATGAAAGCATGGGAAGGAACTTGGTAGTTTGGAAAATATGGATATTGTAGTTAAAAGTTGGGTTATTACACAGGTTCAAAGGCAATTATATATAACTACCATAAGGTTCATGATTGAAGTTTTGAGGTGGGGAGGTGAGCAGCATCACATAAATTATGTAGAGGACTTGGAGATGCCAGTAAAACTATTCAGGTATTGGTGAAGATTCTGTGTAAAGAGAAATTATTTCATGATATGTAGTCTAAATATTACCATGGCATTTGTCCTAGAGATCTACAGCAGCAGGCTCATTTATATATGTAAAGCTCTAGTTGTGTTTTAAATGAATTGACCTGAATTGTCAATAGTTACTCTAATGTTGTATCCGATATAACACACACACTAAAAAGTCCACATTTTTCTTTTCTCCATGTTATTTACATTATTTTATCATCCCCCATTTTTCATAGGTTCATAAGTAGGTACTAGGCTATTGGGCCAAGGGCCTACATAAGCCTAGCCAGCAAGGTACCATAGCTTATGCCACCCAAGAAAGTTATTTTCCTGTGCCACTGTCCAGCAGAGACACAGAAGTGATCCTCGGGGTGTATTTCCTACTTCCCATCCACTCATCAAGATTTTTCTTGAAGAGTGCTAATGAAGAACTTTGCTTGACATAGATGGGAAGTTTGTTTCAGAGTATAGGAAGTCTCCGGGACAAGAATCTATCCCTCCAGCATGTCCTGTTTATTGTGGTGACAAGGTTTAGGTCCCTAGAGCATGTAGCTCGGAGGGATTGGGATTTCTTTAGGTGTAGCATCTCCGACAGCTCTGGGTTTGACATAGCTTTATATGTTAGGCATAGATCACCTTGGAGTAGGCAATATGCTATGGAATATAGCTGGTGTTTTTTGAGGCGGTAAGTGTAGGGCATTTGTTTAAGGCCAGTAATCCTCTTTGTGAAGTACTTCTGTGGCCTTTCCAGCTGCTGCAGATGTCTTGTGAGGTACATTCCAAAAGGGGCATTGTACTCTAAAATGGGTCTAATGAGTGACGAGTAGAAGGGAACAATGACCTCTTGACCTCTTTTTTCCTGGATGAGAACCCTTTTATGATGAGGCGTGCCATGTAGAAGGACTTCCTGACTACTGTGGCGATGTGACTATCAAAGGAGAAACTACTGTCCACCTGGGTCCCAAGGTCTCTTTCACATCCATTCTTTAATCCTGGTTATGATAACAAGGAAGAACAATTTTTAATTAAACAATACTGGATGGTGCAATGGTGCAGCGGTATCATTGTCCCTCACAACAAGAGGTTCGCCAGTTCAGTTCTCATCTGGAGTGCCTTCTGTGCGGAGTGTGCAGGTCCTCCCTGCATTTATGTGTTTTTTTCTCCAGATCCTCCATTTTCCTCCCATGTTACAAAGACATGTGTCTAGAGTATTTCTCCCTGGGCCTCTGCTTCTTTTGCTCTGGACAGCCATAATTCCTATATAATCTCAAACAAATTCATAGTTAACTTGTTTACATCATTACCTAACACTTTCTTATAATACCTATATAATATATTCATATTCAATTAACATACATTATTCAGTATATTATTGGTACAACCCCATTCCTTGTCTTCTTAATTGTTTCACATTTGAAAAATATATGCTCTAATGTTTCAAGCTTCTTGCATGCATATCACAATATGCTTGACATAACTTTATAAGCCATATGCCCTTTAACCTGGAATTTATATAAAGTGAGTTTCCATAAGAAATACTGACCAGGTTAAAAAAATCTTTTAACCTCCCCCTTTGTTTCATAGCTTTCTGAATAACAGCATTCATTTCTTCTCAAAATTGTGTATAACAAAATGTTCCATTATGTTTTCATCCCATTTTTTCCTATTCTCATAATTTTGTCCCTATGTTTAACTTCTACAATGTTATCTTATTTTGAAATTCACATATTTCTTCATTTTTTACTTTACTTTACTCAATCTTTCTTATACCGTTTTTTTTTCTTTTGTGAGCATTTCTCACACATAATTTTCACTATCATGTTCTGAGGAATTTGTTCATAAATTTTTTACTATCCAAATAAATTCAGTGATGCCATATGCACATTTGGTTTTATCAATCTAAATCCTTATTTCTCATTATTAAAATACTAAACCCAATTTTTAATCAAATTTAACCCACAACCCTGTATTATTGAAGAAATTTACAGCTCTTTTTCTTTTTCATAGGAAATACAAACGCCATATTTTTCCAAAACAATTGAACCAATCAAATAGATGTTCTTTATAAAAGACAATTGAAATGTTCTCCACAACCCTAAAATCTCTTTAATTTCTCATAAAACACACGCCCATTGCTCTTCTACTATCACTATTTCAATAAATCCTATACCTAATACTGATAAATCTGTCATGGAAAAGTAAATGCTCCCATTTTAACTAGATCTTGTATACATTTACTTTTCCTTTATTTAACTTGAAATCTGCCATCCCTAATAGTACCCAAACTCCTTCAAATCTACATTTACTCATGCCTTATTTTTACTACCAGTGCTAAATTATCTGCATTATAAGTCATAACTGGAATATCAACTTCCTTTTCAATTAAAAATCTTTGTCAAAAGTTGATATTCATGACCATTGTAAACAAACCCCCATTATTTGAACATCCCTGCTAGTCCCCTTTTCTCACTTCAATTTCCAGACTTTAACCTACCATTTAACAGAATTCTACCTGATTCCTATTATATGCTGTAGATAATAAATAAAATATTTTTTCTTTTCTTTTCTTCTGACTCTGTTTTCATTAAATACCACACAATCATTCAGTAATATACTCCTTTATTATTTTCTCAAACCTTCTTTGCATCACTTTCAATAAAAATGTGCATTATTCCTTGTTATCTCTTTTTTTTTGTAATTAACTTCATTATTCCTTCACACACATACACTATTTTGTTTAGTCTCCTTCATCCATTGATTCAGTACTTTTAAGAAAACTTCCTTCCACTTATTCTACATTTTTACACTCTGTACCATATATTCCTTGAACATAAACATAAACATTAAACAGTTTAATCTATCATCCAGTTCTTTTATAGTAATACTTATTAATATTTTTCCAGTATTTCTGTTCCAGCTGTTTATCTCCCATTGAAGTTTTATTTCCATTTCTTTGCTGTCAGACATATATCTAACATATGCCACCACTATATATATTTGGAGAGTTTGGTCAAAATACTAGGTGATCAACATCTAGTTAATCTACCACGTTTGGTTAACAAATGTAAATTGTCAGCAAGTACACTAAATTGACAATCCCTGGGTAGGGGAATATTCCCTTTCCCTGGAGACTGTGTGGTCTTCGAGTTAGTATATATAATTAGCAGAAAATGTGGAGGGTACTATTTTTTTTTTCTTTTCTTTTTTTTTTTTTTGTTTTGTTTTGTTTTTGAAATTTGCAAGGTTTCTTCTTGATTTGTGCATGGTATTATGTTGACATTTGCATTGAAAACTGTTTGTGGTCAATGTTCTTGCTATCAGCTTTGTTGATTTGTCGATCATAGTAAGTATACCCATATATGTTATGCCTGTGTACATTTCTGCTTTCCTTCCCTATCTACTGTTATGCTTACTATACTCTCCTCATTGCTTAACTATTTTGCCATAAAGGAAAAGACTTCTACCCTCCTTTATTTCAAATAATACTGCTATTTATACAATTGAGTCAACCTTTTCTTATTTTTTGCATATAATCCCTTTTCCTACTCCATTAACAAAACATTTTACTCCCAATAATCTGTCCATACTTTTTAGCAAATGTTTACCATCTTTCTTTCATACCCCTATATGTCTTCTTCTATGTCCACATACACATTTTTTACTTATCCTCAAACACCTGCTACCATTCTTTCTAAGAGTTATAAAAATCCCTTGTTGTTACATGATCTGCTCTCAACTGACTTATTTCTGTCTTAAATAGCTCATTATCTAAAATATTACCTGCCATGCTTTTAACTCATTCTCCCTTTTCACAAAACATCTGCTTTCTCTCATCTCTAGCCAAATTGCCAAATGATCTGACACATCTGAAACAATAGTAACGCTAGAAACCTCTTGTAATTTTTTTACAAAATACAGTCATCTATCTTAGTTCGAATATATGTATACCTTTTTTGCTGCCTACATATAACTGAACTGTCTCAAACAAATCATATATTTTTTTCAACTGACCACCCATCACAGTTCAAATCTCACATGACTCCTATAGCCTGCCATTTCTGTTTTGATTGTTCAGGTTAAGCAATACACTATTTTCCTCCAAAAGGAATTAGACAACTGGATGGGGTATCCAAAAATTTACCCCAATACAATTGGTCTGTTGTTCCTTAAAGTAAGAGGTAAGGTGGGGGAGGTTACTAGCAAGCCATAAATGGTCACTGGGCCCAGATGTCTTATATTGTTTATGCTTTTATGATCATATGATCCATTTAATACTACTTAGGGTGTTATGTTTCAATTCCTCCCTCTCCAATACCAAGGTATACGCATAGAAACATATCAGCCTATACATGTTCTTTGTTATTGCATCTAATACAGCTGGCCTTCCTTACATTACCATGATAAGTTTTAATATTTTCACTTTATCTGCTTTCCCAGTACAGCTGTTCCTATGCATGTATCAACCTCAAAATCCCATACCACTTTATATCCCCATAATCATTCCATTTGCATTTTATCATTTGTTCTATAGAACGAGTGTCCAGCAGAACAATGACATTCTGATTTATTTCCTACACTTTGTTAATACATGTAAAAATCCTACATTAGTCACAATACTATTCACATTAACTGATAAAATCCTGACATTTCTCTTTCCCTTTCTTTATACTTATGACCAATATTGTTTCTTCTTCTTCTTACTTATGCTGTCTTTCTGATGAAATTTGTTTTACATATTCTCCTTCCCTCTTTTTCCATCTCCCCTCAGATCCTTCCTCTGCATGTAATATATCAAACTTTTTCTAAACCATAACTTTTTTCCTGTAATGCTACTTGCATATCATCTACCCTCCTTTTGTCACTTCCATTTCTTCCACGGTATTACTTCCTTCTATTTCTTCATCAGCAGGGTCCGCTATTACATCAATAACATTCTTCCACTTTCTCTCTTTGTTCCATTACTGAATCATCACAGTCAAACCACAAGTAACTAATTTTTTACATTTCCTTCATTCCATCTTATTTGAATTTTTCATGACATGACCTTTCGCTCCAAGTTCTTAACATTGTTTCTGTTCATATCCATTAATTAAATGAGTACACTTCCACAAAAATAGCAGGCCTTTGGGTGCCAGCATTATTTAATACACACACTCATAAAGCATGCAACAAAAATAATACTTGGCAAATATAAAACTTTTTTTCATTCTAATTTTTTTAAAGTAAATTCACTTTCCTATTCACCATTTCAAAAAATTCTACCATCTCTTATCATTCTAACATTTTTTTTTTTACATCTTTACACATTTCTTATAGAAAAAAATCAACAACCTGTTCAATTATTTCATCAGATTTAAACTGAGTATTAACTTTGTTGAATGTTTGAAGTCTTTGCTATGCAAAAATAAAATAATTCCACAGGTACTCATTTTTCTTTTTTAACATATATCAACAGTTTTTTGTAATAGTGCCAAAGTCACATCACAAAATATCTATTCAGAAATGAATGAAAGATCCAGCATCAGTCACTTTGAAACTCATTGTGGTAACTATTCTATCCTGCACAATTTTTTTTTATCAGTAACATTACTTTTTTGTTTGTTATTCTCACCAAGTGTCTCAGAAATCTCATCACAAAATGCCTATAGTCCCCCTTTCCCTTCCTTGCACCCTCCGCAACCATCACATATGCTCTTGTCTGGTTTATTGAATGCAAACCTTTGAACTGCTTCAGCTGACATTCACTATTTACTACCTTCTGTTGTATATCCTCTGCAAAAGGCCTTTTAGCAACATTACCCTGTCACAAAGCTTAATCATCTCCAGAAAAACTTTTCTGTAGTAAATCCAACAGAAGATCATTATCCAGCTTTCCTTGTATAATTCTAGTGACCTGCACCACCTCCTCCTTTTGTGTCATCATATCTTAATTAGTCTCAAACAGTTCATCCACACGATAGGCCATATCTCATTCCTCCACCATGTTCTTCATCTTCATTGTTCTACTAGAATCCACATTTTTTTCAGTTTCCACCATTTGTCCTCTCACTTGATGTCAGTGACAGTATTGGTAATTCAATCTCTCCACAGCAGCCCCTGTGCTGGAAACAGGAAAATGCATGCAATGAGCAGGGTAGTTTTCCTGGTGCCCTGACCAAATTTTCACTAGTAATGTAAGCATCACCTTAAGTCTACCCTGAAAAGAGTCCACTCACCTAGTGGCACTATCCCTGTAAATTAAAGATTAATTATCTAACTAACTAACTAACTAACTAACTAACTAACTAACTAACTAACTAACTAACTAACTAACTAACTAACTAACTAACTAACTAACTCATGAACAGCACGAACTAAGACAAATGCTGAAAAACACATGCATAAGCATAAAATAGGTCTATATATTAATAAATGTTAGAACTCCCACAGACAATTCAAACCTAAGAAATCATATGTGAACGAAACATTTTTAAATGGACTATATTGCATAGAAATAGTTACAAAAACATACATATAAAAATCATCATTATGATCATGTGATAATCATTAGAAAAAAATAATAGCAATTATTAAATTCAAGTCTTGCGATGGTAATAGTTCTACAATAAAGAGAAAGAAAGATAAGTGTTTTCATTTCTTGATCTGATTTTAAATTCATGTTAATAGTCTGTATCTGCTTTAGGTGAAATCTTTAAGCCTATCTAATACATAGCTGCACTGCATGTTTGCTGTTTTAAGGGGTCTAACTGTTATTAAATCCTGGTTTCACTCTGGTGTACTGAGTGCATATCAGGCTAGTTCAGGACTTGTATTTGCAATGGGGCAGTTCCAGACTAGTCAACTGAGAGCCACGGGTCTAACTGTTTTTCTTCCCACCCACCCTGTTGTAGCTGTGTGCTTAAACCCAGTGTATCTGTTGTTGCCTGCCCTTCATGATAATTTGGCAAGGTAATCCCTATCTTCTCCCTGTTTATTGGCTTTTGACAATAAGCACATAAGTATCATTTTGCAAAGTCCCCCACCTTAAACTTCTCACCAAGCTAAAATACCTTTGCTAACAATGCTTAATACTGAGTGCACTGATCCTTCCTGCACTGATTTTAGCATCAAATTAGTGACTTTTTTACTATAATTATTTTACTGGTGCTTGCTACTGGCAGAAGAAAGTTTCCAGGCTAGTTGTTTTGTATTGAAATTTAAATACTCAATAGCAAGCCACCCAAACATCATTTTAAAACTGAACTCCAAGCAGTTATAGTTACTCCTACCCCAGAGTCATTCTTGTTGGTACCATGGTCCATCACTTCCCCACAACTTCTCTAGCCAGCCTGGTTGAGATTGGTATCTTGATACAATATAAGAATTGCTTCACGCTGTCAGATGAGCATCTGTTGCTCAAGCAGCATAACATAGTGGGTGAGAAATGCACATGTTTAATATCCTTGGAGGCAAAAATCTCACACACAGTAAACTCAAACACCAAAATCATCAGCAGTGCACCACACATCACATCTCTGTCGAAGGCCATCACAATACACATAATCTATCATATGGTTCTGAAGATTTAACTTGCCTAAACTTCAAAGACTTCCAGAAAACAACACAGGCACAAAACACACTCAACATATTAGTTCTACTTCCTCATATAGTACAAGGAGTCCCAAAGTCACAGATCTTGAGCGTGTAAGGCAGTCATTGACCCAACCAAACAACCTTGTTATAGGTGGCTCCATTGTAAGATATGCAGATGTACCTTTCACCAGGTTGAGCAAGGAAAGAGTGACAGTTAGTTGGTTGTCTGGTGCCAGGATCCATTAGATCATGCATGTACTCAAGTCTTGAACAACAAGTACCAATATGTCTCTGTCTTAGTCCATATCAGTGTCAGTTACATGAAGTGTACCTTCCTGGATTATATAAAGAGAGACATGACAGAGCTCAGACTATGTTTCCAAGGCAGGTATGAACTTAGCATTCAGCAACATTCTACCTTTTCCAAGGATGCTGCTGCCATGTGAGCATAAAAATAATTGACTTCAATAATTGGCTTAGATTTTGGTGTCATTAAAAGGGGGTCCAATATCTGTCAGCCTGGTAGGATAAGACTGACAGCCCATGCTACTTCACCAGGGATGGCCTGCATCTGGCATCTCTAGGATTTCAGTTATTGGAAAAGACATTTCCCACCCCCCTCCACAGTGCCTTTTTTGGCAATGCCAACTTGAAAATTCTACAAACACAATGAAACAAGCAAAGGAAAATATGAAGGTGCTACTGATTAATGCTAAGAGCTTGAACAAGAAACTCCACTTCCTATAAGCCCTTCTCACCCTGGAAGACATTGACATTTGTGTAGTGACTGAGATATGGTTTAAAATAGTGGAGAGCACTCTGGCAGTGCACCTTCCACATGTTTTGACCAGCTACTTTGCAGGAGGGGAATAAAGATGGTGGTGTATCAGTCTACACACTGAAGGGGCTCATGTCAAGACTGGTAAAGCAGCATGATGCATTAGAGCTTCTTCAGGTCCAAATAACCATCACAAAGGTCCCACACTGTATATTAGGTAGTTAGAGATCTCACGGTATGGCAAAAGAAAAGATTGCCTATCTACAGGAACTAGAATTACTTAGCAACAAACGCAATATCATTTTCCTAGATCATCTAAGCTATCCAACTATAGACTGGGAAACCTACACCACTACTAATGGACAAGCACAGAGATTCCTGTGCATCGTTATTACAAATACCCTAGAATCATTAGTCAGAGTACCCACTAGGCATACAACATCTTGAATCTTGTCCTTACTAATTTGGGAGCATCTTGCATCATCTCTTGCATATCTTCATCACTTGTTAAGTTTGGCCATAAAACAGTCACCTTTGAAATAAAACTAAAACCAAAGATCCCTTCCACCAAAAGTACCTTTAGAAATTTCGTTAAGACAAACTATACTCCTAAGTGATACATTGGCAAGTTTCAGATCCCCATCCAACCCAGTTAATTCCTCTGAGTATGCAGAGATGCAAACCTCACATGATACTAGCATGTAAACAGTTGCATGGATACAGCTGTACTCCATAGGAACAAGTGCAGGGCAAACTCCAGAAACAAACCCACATGGTGGAACAATCATATCAACAAGCTTTATAATAAAATAAAAAGAATTTTGACCAAAAGTACGCAGAGTAATTTCCAGAATTTTAGAGCCCTTGTCACTGAAATAAACAAACAACTCAAGAGCTTAATAAAATCTACGAAGACCATGTTTGAGGCTGAAATAGCTAGTCAAGCCAAACACAATCACAAAGCATTTTTTGTTATGTTTGTAATCTCAAAAGCACAGCTCAGCAATGCACTGAGCTGATTATGAATGATGTTATCTACACTGAGGCTAAAGATAAAGTGAACCTACTGGCCGATAAGTTTAGCTCTAACTTTACCCTATCTGCCTTTCATCTGTCCTTCAAGATATACCTGAAACTGGCTCACCTCCAGGTATCACTCAAGACCAAGTCCTAAAAGTACAAACAAAAGCTAAAAATGTTGCTTGAATTGGTCCTGACAATATCTCTGGATGCATTTTAAATAGCATGAAGCACTATTTAACCACACTTCTAGCAATACTTTTCAATCTCAGCCTCCATGCAGGTTTTGCACCAAGTGAATTGGGAATGGCTACAGTCATTCACCTGCAAAAGGGAGGATGTTCCACAGACCCAGACAATTACAGAACTGTAAGCCTGAGCAGCCTCATATGTAAAGCCATGGAAACACGCATCATGGAATTAATGAATCAGGACATAGGGAACCTCTAAACACTGTACCTGTCTCAGTCTGGATTCATTGAGGGCATCTCAGACTTATTTAACCTAAAAGGATTTTTTTTGAATAGGTCACCGAAACAATGGATGAAGGCAAAATGGAACACATTACATACCTCAACCTGGTCAAAGCTTTTTTCATAATTACCCACTCAAACATAGTAGAAAAGCTTAATAACCTGGGATTAAACCCCATATTACACCCGGTGGATTGTCATCTGGCTCACAGATAGGATGCAGACTGACTCACAGATAGGACGCAGATAATCAAAATGGGGGAATTTACCTCCGCAAAGAGACCAGTCACCAGTGGAGTCCCCCAGGGTTCTGTACTGGGACCACTCCTGCTTGTCATCTACCTTTCTGAAGTAAAAAACAATACTGAAGTGCTCTTGCTGACTATGTCTGACTAAATTTGCAGATGATAGTAACCTAGGAGCAGTAATTGAATCCCCAAATGACTTAGCAGGAAGATTTGCCTCAAATAAATAACTGCTTTCAAAATCATGGTCTGAAACTAAATGCCAAAAATGCATTGCTGTATCCTTTGGGAAGTCATCTAGTCCAGGGAACTACCATATTGACAATACTCCCCTAAGAGTTGACACTGTTCAGGATTTGGGAACTTATGTAGAGAGTAACCTAACATTTGAGCCACATGTGTTTGTGCATAGATCTGGGGATGGCATTGTCCCCTTTTACTCAGCCCTCATTAGACCAGTCATTGACTATAATGCCCCTTCAGCATGCATCTGTCCAGACATCTGCAAAAACTGAAATGCCCACAGAGTTACCTTACTAAAAGTATGCAAGGCATAAACGTCATGTTTTACATGGATCAGCTTAAAGCCTTGTCACTATACTCTGTATCCTACAGACTGCTATAAGGTGACCTGCCTCTGGCATACACTGTATCCTCTGACCTATTATTGATTGATGTACTGCACATCAGCAAGTCAAATATCATTGTAAATACTTGGTCTAGAGATCTAAACCTTTTCTTCAACCTCAACAGAATGGTTTGGAGGGACAGATATATTTCGCAGAAGATGCTGCAACTGTGGAGCAGACTCACCATCCACATAAAACAAAGTTCATCCTTCTTCATTTTCAAGCACAACTTAGATCTAAGGACAGCAGACAGAAAATTTACCCCAGAACAGCACCCTGTACTATTAATAGACAGTGGCAGCTCTGCACTGATCCCCTCAAATTACCTATGGTATGTTCCCAGTTATTCTTATTAGGAGTAATATATAATCATTAAGTATGGGATGGGTAAGGCTAATCTATAGCCAGATGGAATAGGTTATTTTGAGCAATAAAAGGGAAACTGGCAAGGCTTAAAATGGCCCACAGAGGCAGCTAGCCTAGTACTTACTTATGAACATATTATCCTATAAATATATGTTAAGAAAGAAGGCATTTTCCTGCCTACGTGAAAGTTAGGTAATATAAGCAGTGACAAGACTTGTACTTAATAACTGTCTTAGTTTGTGCTATTATTTATTTACAAAAATAAAAATCTGTCATATATTATATACGTGTATTTAATATCGGATCATATTATCCAGTTGATGTCTAAGTTATATTTTATTCATATGATTGATAGCTTACAGTAGCCTTGTCAAGTGACTAGATTATTTCACCCAGTTAAAATGTGAGTTATATTTTATTCTTTTGACAGATAATAATATACTGTATTTTGCAATGTGACCTTAACGGCATTAATTATTACTGCATAATTTGTGGTAAAATGCTCCCTTTAAATAGTTTCTATTAAAATTTGATTATCCAGTTTTGGATTTTTAAGTGAATATTGGCATTTACAGATTTTACTAGGCTTTGAGGAAATGTTTTGATTTAGGTTAACATAAACAGTGTTTTTTGGTCATTTTTGGCCATATGACTTGATTTAATTTTATTGAAATTTAGAAATCTTGGAAGACATAATTTAGATAGTCTTATAAACATGACATTTTACAACAAATCCAATATTTTTTGTTGCGTGGTCTGAATTTGATTACAATAAAGTATTTTTTTTTTTTAGTTCATTGTCTGGTTTTCTATTGGATTTTTGAATTATTGCCATGATGAGCTTATTCTTCCAAAACTTTGGGACATGGGTGTCTAGGTAAAAAATAAATAAATAAATAATACCTTTTTGTTTGGTAATATCTGTTAGCTAGAAAACAAATGCATACTGTAGGCTGGGTCTATATTAGAAACCGAACATTTAAAATGTCGAGTGTTTGACCCAGTTTCAGTGAACACTGAAAATATCGAAGAAACAGAAAACCAAATTTTTTCCTAGGGAAATAATTCAGTTGTCCGTTTCTGTTGCTTCGGTATTTTCAGCGCTCTGGTGGAAAGTTATGGGTCGGGTTCAGGTAAGTGTGCGATTGAGTGTGGGTTAAGTTAGTTAGGGTTAGGGTTAGGGTGTGGGTTAGGTATGTGTGCGATTGTGTGGACATGAGGGTTAGGGTGGGTTAGGTGAGTTAGGGTTAGGGTGTGGGTCAGGTAAGTGTGCGATTGTGTAGACGTGAGGGTTAGGGCGGGATAGGTGAGTTAGGGTTAGGGCACGGGTGAGGTGAGTGTGCGATAGTTATGGACCTTAGGGTTAGGGTTTGGGTTAAGGTAAGTGGATAGTTTGTGGTGTGTGTATAGTTTAGTGCAGGGTTAGGGGTAAGACTTTAGGTGTATGTATGTGGATTGCTGTTTGTTTTGTGTGCTTGTGTTGTATGTATGTTTTTTGGAACTGCTGTTTTGAATGTTTGATGTTTAGTATTTTTGATTGGTAGGGTTCGATATTAGAACACTCAACATTTTGAATGTTCGGTGTTCTAATATAGACCCCTGTAGCCTTACAACATTATATGCTGAATGCTTTATTAGTAAGGGAACCAGTATGTTTCAGTTTGCTAGAGAGTAGGAGAACGACAGCATAGTGATAACTGAAACACAAAGAAGTTTTTTTATTTTCCTGCCACAGCTTGTGGCAAAAAGCAGCTGTTCAGAGAGTTGAACAATTGCTAAATTTCAAAAAAACTATGCCTGATAGGCAGAGCCTAGATGGCCAACTGAGAGCAGTCAACTTTGAGAGCTCCATAAACTAGTATAATAACATAGGAACATTTTATTATTATTATTTTCAAGTTTAAAATGTCAGAAATCTATAGATAAACTACTAAACTACATAAATATCAATTTTGGTGGAGATATACAAAAATGTTCCTGTCAAGTAACTTGGAGATATATTGAGTCACTGAATATGAACAAGTCAAGAAATTCTCATCTAGATGCTGCTTTGAAAAAAATGTAATTGATGACATCTACCTTACAGGAACTATCTTTGAAGATGGATGGTTTTAAAAATGACTTAGAAAACCTCAAATTAAATTCTCAAAAACAAACTAACAAATATAGAGACTTCTCTAAATGACATTGAAGGGAGACTCAAAGAGAAAGAATTCTAAAAAGAATTTCTGCTTAAACAGAATACATGGCTGCTTAACAAAATAGATGACTTAGAAAACAGGAAAAGGAGAAACAACATAAGGATCTTTGGTCTGACTGAAAACACTGAAGGAGAAGACATTATTTCATTCTTAACAACTTGGATTCCTGAATTTTTAGACTTGAAAGAGGGACTTTCATTTGGAATTGAAAGGGCGCATAGAGCACTGAGGAAACCTGCTTCTAACTAAAAAAAATACTCCACCTAGCTCCATAGTTATACAATTTTTTTCATTTCTGGACAAGGAACTAATATTAAAATCTGCTTGTTTGAAAAGAAAATCACCCTTAAAATACAATCAAAGCCTGATAAGGTTTGACAATGATTATTCTTCCAGAATACTAGAAAAAAGGAAAAAAGTCTAGCCGATAATAAAACTGTTGAAACAAAACAACATTAAAGCACAACTGGCTTTCCTGCCAAGATAAAAATACTTTTTGCCAATGAGATGTGAACCTTTAATGACTTAGAAGAAGCTACTATATTCATTACAAAATAACAACATAGTGTCTATCCCAGAAGAAATGGAATGGATGGCCACTACTCCTAAAATAATAAAAGAAACAAATCCTTGGACTGATGCTAGAAAGAAGAAACAAAAAACTGATTCCAAGATAGCTGTCACAAAAAATAACTCTTAAAACTACATCTCTCAAAGTATCAATGATATGGTACATCACTTGTCATCTGTTTTTATTTAAAAAAAAGGAGGGATTCTTAAACAACTGAGAAACAGTAATGATTTATTCAGAATGTTCAAAGAGTCCAATAATTCTTCACAAACAAAGGTAAATATAAGCCAAACAAAGCAACATATAATACAAACGTACAAGTTTCTGTTCCCCTACTTGAACTCAATGAATACTTATCTTGTTCATTTTTCATTGATTTTACTTAGAATAATTTAAGTAATTAATTAAGTAATTCAACAAGGTACCATTCATCAGAGTTCAGACTTAAATGTAACAAATTAACATCATATATAACAGCAGTAACAGTAGAGTGTTTTGAAAAAAAAATGCTGTCATGGGACTAATGCCTTCTTCAGTTAAAGTATGATTTAGAAATGTCATGTATATCCTGGTTAAATAATAGTAGTAAGCTCAGCACGGGTGTCATCATTGTTCTGTCTAGATATGGTTGGTGTCACTTATGGCGGGTATCACGGCTGCAAGTGCTGCTTGATTGAGCCTGGTATGGTGTGCATGGATGCAGCTGTGTCTGGCAGCTAGTACAAATGTCATTATTATTCTGTCTAAACATAGTTAATATCAATTATGGCAGGCATCATAGCATTGAGTGCTGTTTGATTAAGCCTAACATGGTGTATGTGGATGCAGCTGTGTCTGGCAGCTGTTACATGTTGTCGTTTTCGTCTCCTGGAGGCTGTGGGTTGTGGCTTGTGGTCGAAGTTTACTGATGCTTGTGTATTGGTAAGAGACATTTGGTGTTTTGGCATAGATCTAGGGGAAGGAGATGGATGGAGCTGTGATTTGGGATATTTTGGAGGAGAGTGATTTGTTTGTGCATCTGCTGGATGAAGGGTGGGAGGGCTGGGGGAGTGTGTTGTCTCTTGTTGTGGCAGCTTATTGGGAGTTTATTTTTTTCTATCTGTTTGCTCTCTGTTCCTGGCTGCTGCCTCACTGAAAGGGAGGGAATTTAAGCTTGAAGTTGCAGTGAAGTGAAGCTTTGCTTCAGGTGCATCACAAGCCTATGGTATGCAGTACACAGACACACTAACAGAACAGATGCTCCCAGGTTGCTATGGTAACAGAGACAGAGTGATGATAATGCTTAACAGCTGTGAAGAGCCTCTGAGATGATTCTCGGCAATGACGTTTTTGGTTTTAAAAATATATATATATAATAAAAGGGCTGTTTTAAACCCCATGTATACATATTGGTGGTCTCTCAGCACTTCATTTAGCTCATTAAGTTGATTCTTGATTAAAAAAATAATAATACATGCAATTTTATATTTAAAATGTATTTTGGTCCAAACACATTAAGGACTTACATAAGAGTGGAAGTCTGAGTTATTGTGAAAGACTAAGAGTACCTGGTCATGTGCAGTATCCTTTGCAGTGGTCTGGGAGATGAACTTGGCCAGATGTGTTGGGCGTATGGGGATAGTTGATTCTAGGGGTGTTTGGGGTATCCAGGAAGTGCTAGAGAGTCATCAGATTTCCTTCATGGAAATATCTGTGGGAATGGAAGGTGTGTCGAGTGGTTCACTGGCAGAGTGGCCACTGCATGAACCAGGCTGGTAAAATAGAACAGGACAAATATTGGTTTGGATATTTAAGAACAGAATGGAAACACACCATATGAACTAGTGAATGGTATTCTGGCAAAACTGGTTGGGCATTTTTCTCGTGCTTGAAGTACTGATATGCGTGCATGTAAGGATTGAAATATACTTATAACAAATAAGAAACTAGAAGGGTCTAACAATTTAATGTCTATGGACTGTATAAACATGCTTGGAAGGAGCTAATAATAAGAATAAACATTACAGCTTGTGGTCTCTCAAATAACTAAGCAACAGCCCACACACACACACACACACACACACACACACACACACACACACGTTATGTAATTTATGATTTTAGTAAATCTACACATAAAATATATAATTGTTATATAAGATGAAGCAGTCTGCTGAATTTATATATTAAAGACAGGATTTAATAACATGGGCTTGTGTATAATAACACTACTGTCTTTACTTGTCATAAATGGCATACACTACATTGAACATCAAGGGGAAGCATTATGATTTTCTTATATATGTAAATATGCATAACAAGTCATGTAATTGCTTTAACTTGAATTGTAGTTTTTGTAACCCATCTTGACCATACTATAATACTTAAGTGGTTACCAAGGTAACTAATGTTTTATACATGACATCAAACTGACAAAGTTGTTCAAGAGAAATACTAGAAGCCTGAACTTGAAATGTCACAGAATGTAACAATCATATTCTGAACAAATAGTATTAAATTGAAAATAGATACTCAGTTTAATAACATGGGCTTGAGTATAATAACACTACTGTTTTAACTTGTCATAAATTACATACACTATATTGAACATCAAGGGGAAGCGTGATGATTTTCTTATAAAGTAAATATGCATAACAAGTCATGTAATTGCTTTAACTTGAATTGTAGTTTTTGTAACCCATCTTGACCATACTATAATACTTAAGTGGTTACCAAGGTAACTAATGTTTTATACATGACATCAAACTGACAAAGTTGTTCAAGAGAAATACTAGAAGCCTGAACTTGAAATGTCACAGAATGTAACAATCATATTCTGAACAAATAGTATTAAATTGAAAATAGATACTCAGTTTAATAACATGGGCTTGAGTATAATAACACTACTGTTTTAACTTGTCATAAATTACATACACTATATTGAACATCAAGGGGAAGCGTGATGATTTTCTTATAAAGTAAATATGCATAACAAGTCATGTAATTGCTTTAACTTGAATTGTGGTTTTGTAACACATGTTGAGCATATATAATACTTAAGTGGTTACCAAGGTAACTAATGTTTTATACTTGGCATCAAACTTAGAAAATTGTTCAAGTGGAACAATAGAAGCCTGAACTAGGAATGTCACAGAATGCAACAAACAGCATTCTGAACAAATAGTATTAAATTGACAATAATCGGTCTGTTTAACCTTTGTTGATTATACAAAACAGAATGTTGCCATTTAAATCTAAAAACTTTCAGTATATGCCATAAAATGGCAATTTATAAATCTGGAAAGGGAACTTGCAATCATTAATCACAATAAGTGAATTTGTTATTTTTAACCTATAATTTCCCTCATTTTATAATAATAAATGACAGATATAAAATCCTTATGTGTAGGATATGGGGGGAAGAGGGATGCACTGATAATTAAAATGCACTAAACTTTCATCAATGTTTACATAAAACAAATGATGCATTAAGTAAGTTAGCAACAAAGTGCTAACGTAAATGCTGGCAGACATTGAACTATAACTTCTTATATATCCAGTAAAATACATTGTATTATAAACATTAGGTAGAAATATTATTACCTTCTATTTATATTAATACGTTTTGAAAGACTTCATCAGTAAGGGTGAATATGTTAAATAAATGTGTGCTATAATATTTTACTGAGGTTTTATATATGATACATCCTACTTTACTATGATTGAATTGCTTGTCATCCAACTTTCATGTAATTATTAATTGCTTATACAATAAATAGTCATTTATATTGTATTAGAATTCTTTCTAATCTACAATAGTACTATATCTGTTCAAAATAATATAAATATTGCTTATTCCTATTGCAAATATTCTCCATATGATAATTCAATTTATGAAGCTCAGATGTTCTGGATTGTCACGGTATGAGTGATAATCTGATGGACTTAGGTTCATCCATCAGATTAGGAATGATTTTCATTCCATGGCTAGTGCGGATCTTAGTTTTGTTAACATTTATTAATTTAAATGTATTTCATAAAAACATTTTTAGTATGCCTGACCAAATCATTACTTTATTAGTAAACACTCAAAGTATAAAACTTATAATTTCCGTTAAAAACGCAAACCTATACTTTATAGTTATCAGAGGAAAATGGTTAATAGTCACAATAAAACAAAAACTACATAGTTTAAATAATCTAAGATGGATTTAACATTATTATCTTTAAATACCAATGGCTTAAACAATCCTCGGAAGAGATCAAATCTACTAAAATATTTAAAACTGAACAAAGCACAAATTGTATTCCTTCAAGATACTCATTTCAAAACAAATGACAATTACAAATGGAATCCTAAGGAATATATGATATTGGCACAATCCATTTATAAGACAAAGACAAAAAGGGTAACAATTTTATGGAAAACAAATGTGATTAACCAAGAAATCATGTATAACTATTAAGATAAAGAAGGTCTTATGGCATTAGTAATAGTTAAATATAATAACAGAATATGGAATCTAGCCAATCTATACTGGTTCCCAGGCACTGGAACAGGAATTGTTAAAAGACACTTGGATTTAATTTCCAATAATTATAAAGGCAACTTAATATTAGGAGGAGATTTTAACTGTATATTTGATATTTCCGAAACTACAAATAAAAGACCACTGCATACATTTACTATATCAAAAGCTTTAAACAAGTGGGTAGAATCATTTAATTTTGTCAATACTTTCAAATTTAAAGAAGATAAATCTTTGTTGTTTTCCCATCAAGATCACAGATTTGGTACCCAAACTAGAATAGATAAAATATTTGCTGCCTATGACTTACACTCTAAAGTCATTAATTTCTCAATCACTCCCTGCCCCTTTTCAGACCACAATTCATTGATACTAAAACTTCAAAATGGGTACAAACCATTAATCTCTAACTCCAGAATTCCAGCATATATAACTAAAAATAAAGAGTTCACATCCTGGTTATTATCTGAATTATAGTTCTTAGATATTAATTACACCACAGAGATAAATAAAATAATGATATGGGACTCATTAACAGCTTACATATGTGGTAAAACCCTAACTTGGTATAAAAAAATCAGAGAATATGATTCTGAATTATTAGCTCTGCAATCCAAACTTTTGTCAGTAAAAGCTGAAAAAAATCAAAATCATTTAGAAATGAAAAAGAAAGTAGAAGTATTAAACAATAAATACAATGAAATACTAACACATAAAACTAGTTTAGCTTTAGAAAAACTAAAAAAATGATACCGTGCCCACTTCTCCCAAATATCTACATAATTTATCCACAAGAATCAAAATACAATCTAAAGTTAATAGCATTAAAAGTATCTTCCATGAAAAGAAAGGGAAAAATGTCTCGGATATAGATGACATTTTTGATGCCTATAGAAATCATTATATGGAACATTTCCAAAAAGAAAATATATATAATGAGCAATTAAATCTAGATGAAAAATGTTCTAATAAAAAAAAAACATACCAGAAAAATTAAAACTAGATCTGCAAGCAACCATATCCTACAAAGAAATTATATTTACAGCTCCAGGTATAAATGGCATAATTATGGAAATATATAATTTTTTTCCTTCAAAGATACTATCCCTCTTCCAGAAAACTCTATTAGAAATTCAGTCACAAACTTTAATACCACCCTCTTTGAGATATTCCTTAATCACACCAATCCTAAAGGAAAACAAACCTCCAAACCTCTGTACCTTATATAGACCTATATCATTATTAAATAATGTCTATAAGATATTTATGACAATATTAACTAACAGAAAAAAACTAAATGAAAACTCCAGCCAAGCTAGTACTTCCAATGAGTGACCTCCCAAATCTCCTGTAACAGAGGCACATGGGATATACGCAAATGACCCTTATGAACATCAGGTGTTTCAGCTATCTGGCGATTCGCTATTATTCATTATTGATTAAGGGGTTTAAATGATTAATTGGGCAATGTTTTAGTATAAAAGGAATGCATTGGAATGTTAATTCATTTCTGATGAAGTCCTGTATGTTGGAGGATGAAAACGTGGCTGGGATATCAGTGGCGTTAAAAGAAGAATAAATTGTATTGCCTGATAACAGTTGTGAAGCTGTGGTTACTGAATTCCAGAGTACTTTGATGTACTTTTTGGTTGGTGTGACTTTAAGGCACTTTTTCCTCATTTTGCATTTTGAGGTTCTTGTATATTATGGAGGAATTGGATATCAGTACCAGCTCATCAGTCGGGGGAGCAGGTGATTTACAGGGTGTAAGCGAGAGGCTTGTATGAGTGGAAGGGCAACTCACTCAATCGGTGGCTATACTATCTCAGCCACACAATAATTCATCTGGAGGATCTGTACTTGAACTAAATGGAATGGAATCATTGCCGGGCAACCAGGAGGCATTCTCCAAGTTGGTAGGACGTCCCACATCATTTCCTGCAATGTTACCAGGCTCTCAGGCACCTCACAAGTGGAGGGGAGAGACTTTGGATGGTAGAAATAAACAGCAAGACCCTACGAGGCAGGATAATCGAGCGGAAATGTCTTCACCTATGGGGGCAATGAACTGTGTTCCAAATGGGGCGAATGAAACCATTATTAAAGAAAAATAAGGTGACTGTTCTGATTTTGGTTCTGGTGGGGTTAGCAACACTGGAAATATTTTTGAGACTTTAACATGGGGATAGTCATGGTGTGGGTGAATGGTTAAACATTAAATGAAATTTTGCTGACAAGTGCACAGATTTTGGTAGGACATGTAACAAAGACAATGTGAATAGTTATAATACTAATGTGGAAATGTTATATGACTTAATGTTCCGATATAAAGTCTTGCATATGGATAACTGTTACCTTAATGAATGCATTGA
The DNA here is from genome assembly GCF_019279795.1 of Protopterus annectens. NCBI lineage: Eukaryota > Metazoa > Chordata > Ceratodontiformes > Protopteridae > Protopterus > Protopterus annectens. The sequence continues at coordinate 1,509,142,935 of NC_056737.1, forward strand.
GAGCGACATTGTGCCCAAGGAGTTGTGTATTTACAAATATCCTAACAATGTGGGGAAGGGTAGTTAATTTCACAAAGAGTTGCTAAAAATTTTGAACGATGCTGGATTGAACATTATGAGAGCTATTATTAACAACAATATGAGAGAGATGGATATTTTGTTTACAAAAGTTGATAAAATGAACCGCAAAGTAGTTACTGATCTCCTGTTTACTGTGGAGGCTGAAAAACTGAAATATTGTAAAGTTAAGGAGAAAATTAAAGACAAATGTAAATATATTCATGAGAGAAAATGTAAAAACTAGAAAGAGACCTAGTGGTGTATAGGGAACAATGGTCCTATCCTAAACCTAGGACTTATGTTAGGAGACAATATTTATTTATTTTTATTTTATTTTATTTTACATTTGTTAACAGGGGGTGTCTGAATGAGTCAAAAAGGCCCTTTTTCAGCAGAGGCCCAGGGAGAAAAGCTCCAGATACATTTAGACATGATCAGTATACACACAGATTACAAAAGACATGTTTTTACAGTGGTATGCAGCACATCAACAGTTACAGTGGAGCGAACAAACAAAACAATATTTAAAAATAAAGGTACTTAATAGATTTGTGGAATATAGAATATTGGAATGATACTCAAAATGCAAGGGGGGACCAACCCTGGGAGAGAAATGAAGATGTTGAATGGAACATTGAGGGGGAATGTATGAATTTCCAAGGGGTAGGGGGCTAAGATGGGTATGTTTTGGATGACCCTTTAGAATTTCCCCCACTGAGGAGGTCAGAGAGAATCAAACAACAGACACCAGTGAACTACCAGGACTCCGGGGGGGGCAACGGAAATGGAGGAGGTACTAAGCTTGTATGCCCAGAACCCTTGTATGACACATGACATGGTTAGTGGTGAAGGTATCGTAGTGGATGGGTTTAGGCATAGATACCAGGATTTTAGTATATTTAACTACAGTTATTTAGACATTGATTCTACATATTTTAGTTTATTTAACAAAGGACTAAAATGTGTACCCTGTACTGGGAGTAGTATTTTGAACGTTTTAATATACTTGAAATTATTTCTAAGAAAAAAGAATTTAGAACTTATTTTACAGAACAATGGATCTTCAGGTCATCCAATTAAGAAAAAGAGTACATACAATCCACCCCTCCACCCCAGTTAAAGAATTTTGAGACCCAGGTTGAATTAGAGCTTAAACGTTGTCTTAGTAACTCTACTAGACATGACAACCTGAGTATGAAGGAAAACGAATTATTAAATTCCTTGAGGGGAAACGTGAACATCAGGGTTATGAAGCCAGACAAGGGGGGAGGGGTGGTTATTATGGATAGGATTATGTACGCAGCCAAAATGTTGGATATGTTGAACAACATTGATAGTTACGTCAGGGTGTCCCCTAACAAAATCAATGTGGCATACACAAAAATAGATTTTATGCTTAAAGAAATGGTTATGGATGACATGATTAGTTCTGAAGTATATCAATATGTGATCCTAGATAGACCCAAAGTTTCTTCCATCTTTTACCCAAGGTCCATAAAGACTTTGATAACCCACCTCTCAGACCAATTGTTGCAGCAACGGGATCGAAAATCTACACATTAGTGAAATACTTGGATCTCAGGCTTAAAAGTTGTGGTCTGAGAAGGTGGGTATACTTAAGGATTCCTGGGATTTTTTTAAGAAGTGTTATAGATAGTTTATACCAGGAAGACCTAATTTTCATCACTATGGACATCCAGGATCTATTTAATGTTATACCCCATGAAGTAGGATTAGAGTGGTTTGAAGAAGTGCTTAGAATTAAGGGTAGTATAAATATTGATACTATCATGGCATTAGTAGAACTTATGGATATAGTGCTTAAACACAATTTTTTGTTTTTTGAAGGCAAATTCTTCAAGCAGACTAGTGGGGTAGCTATGGGGGCCAGTTGTGCCCCTATGTATGCAAATTTAGTTTTGTCTACATGGGAGGAAAAATATTTATTCCACTCTGATTACGCACAGTACTCTAGTTATTATAGACATTATTTGGATGATATCTGTATCTTTTGGACTGGACTAGAATCCATATTACATGAATTTATCGAATATGTGAACAATACTACAGAATTTTTTAAATTCACACGTTATTTCTCATGAAAAAATTCAATATTTGGATGTGTTAATTGAAAAGGTCTCTTGGGAAAAAAATGTTTAAATCAAATGTGTACAGAAAGGATATATTTTCAAATTCTTACCTGTTTTTTACAGAAAGGATATATTTTCAAACTCTTACCTGTTTTTTTCTATTGCCCACCCCTTTAGTCAAAAGAGGGGTATTGTAAAGGTACAATTTATTAGAAGTTGTAGAATGACTTCTTTAGATGAGGATTTCATGGTAGAAAGTAAAAAACTGAGAAAGATGTTTTTAGAAAAGAAATACCCTTTGAGACTAGTGGAAGGAATTGAACGTGAAGTGATAAATGAGAGGAGAGGTAGATTTAGCCCCATTTTAGGGATACCTGAAGTAGTAGGGGTTCAGGATATAGATACTGAGTCTACTGAAACCAATTGGAATAGTAATTTTTCCTGAATTTTAGTAGTGATGTTCAACACATAAGGGATATTGTTTCCAGGAACTGGGAGAGGTTTGGTCATTACTCAGACCTGGAGCAGTTATTTAAAGACCCCTTGAAATTCACATAAAGGAAGGGCAAAAATATTAAGGACATGTTGGAAAACCACAAAATTACACTGGGTAGGCAAAGGAAAGGTACATACAAGTGTGTTTTTTGTACATAAAGCCCTTATGTACTTCAAGGTAAAAGTGGGAACTTAAATGATAGGAAGGAGAATGTCGAGACCAATGTACATTGTAATTGTAAAACTGTGGGGGTGATATACATTGCTATTTGTCAAAAATGTGGGTGTTTTTATTTAGGCAAGACAAACAGGAAATTTAAAAGGCGTATATGTGAACACCTTAATGATATTAAGAAGCAGGATATAAAAAATGCTTTTTACAAACATTTTACCCATTGTATGGAAGCAGTTTTTGGTTTCTTTGTTACAGAAAAAGTGGAAATTGATCCCTGGGGGGGGGGGGGCATGGGAGACAACTATAGAGTTCAAGGAGCTATTTTGGCAATTAAAATTAGAAGCCAACAGGCTACCAGGACTCAACAAACATGTCTCACTGGCCCCTGTCTTGAAACTTAGGGCTACTAAACTCTAACTAGGTCCCTTTTATTATTATAACCATTTATTAAAACAATAAACTAATTAATATGAATATGGTTGATTTTCTAGACACAATTCAGTTTAGGACTGCTATGTGTATTGTGATTATATTACCAGTATATGGCAGAACAGCACTGTTTTGCAAGTATATTAATTATATGTATAGTAATTTATGGTTTAATTTATGTTTATTTTACACATTTATGTGATTGTATTTAATGTGTCGTATAAGGAAGTGTTTTATGGATTGAATTGTGTAATTTTCATGATATTTTATCTTGTATTTATTTAGGATATTTAATATTAAAGTTTGTTAGTTTTATAGGCTTGGTAATTAAGGTTGCTTAGATACATATTAATTTATTGATTAAGGGGTTTAAATGAAGGGGTGTAAGGCTAGGTGTATCGGAGGTGGGTTCAAATTCTTTTATCATGGTGTGGATGGGAGGAGAAATGGCATAGGATTTATTTTGAAGGAACAGTATGCGAAGAGTGTTTTGGAGGTGAAGAGAGTGTCGGATAGAGTGATGTTTATAAAGCTGGAAATTGATGGAGTAATGATTAATGTTGTTAGTGCATATGCTCCACAAGTTGGGTGTGCAATGGATGAGAAAGAAAACTTTTGGAGTGAATTGGATGAAGTGGGGATGACTGTACCCAAGGGTGAGAGAGTGGTGATTGGAGCAGATTTCAATGGGCATGTTGGTGAAGGGAACAGAGGGGATGAGGAAGTGATGGGTAGGCATGGTGTTAAACAAAGGAATGCAGAAGGTCAGATGGTAGTGGAGTTTGTGAAAAGGATGGACATGGCTGTGGTGAATACGTGTTTTAACAAGAGGGAGGAGCATAGGGTGACATACAAGAGTGGAGGAAGATGCACACAGGTGGATTATATCTTATGTAGGAGGGCCAGTTTGATGGAGATTGGAGACTGTAAAGTGGTGACCGGAGAAAGTGTAGTTAGGCAGCATAGGATGGTGGTTTGTAGGATGACATTGGTGATCAAGAAGAGGAGGAGGAGTGTGAGGGCAGCACCAAGGATCAAATGGTGGAAATTGAAAAAGGGTAATTGTGAGGTGGAGTTCAGGGATGAGTTAAGACAGGCACTGGGTGGCAGTGAAGAGTTACGAAATAGCTGGGTAACTACAGCAGAGCTAGTAAGGGAGATGGCTAGAAAGGTGCTTGGTATCACATTGGGTCGGAGGAAGGATGACAAGGACACATGGTGGTGGAATGAGGAAGTACAGAAGAGTATGCAGGCAAAGAGGTTGGCAAAGAAGAAGTGGGATTGTCAGAGAGATGAAGAAAGTAGACAGGAGTATAAGGAGATGAGGCGCATGGCAAAGAGAGATGTGGTGAAGGCTAAGGATAAGGCATATGAAGAGTTGTATGAAAGGTTTACACTAAGGAGGGAGAAAAAGACCTGTACCAATTGGCTAGACAGAGGGACCGAGCTAGGAAAGATGTGCAGCAGATAAAGGTGATAAAGGATAATGAGGGAAACATACTCACAAGTGAGGAGAGTGTATTGAGGAGAGGGAAAGAGTACTTTGAGGGGTTGATGAATGAAGAGAATGAGAGGGAGAGAAGGTTGTTTGATGTAGGGATAGTGAATCATGAAGTACAATGGATTAGCAAGGAGGAAGTAAGGATAGTTATGAAGAGAATGAAGAATGGAAAGGCTGTTGGCCCAGATGACATACCTGTGGAAGCATGGAGGTGTTTAGGTGAAATGGCAGTGGAGTTTTTAACCAGATTGTTTAATGAAATCTTGGAAAGTGAGAGGATGCCTGAGGAATGGAGAAAAAGTGTTTTGGTACCAATTTTTAAGAATATGGGTGATGTGCAGAGCTGTGGTAACTGCAGAGGGATTAAATTGATCAGTCATAGCAAGAAGTTATGGGAAAGAGTAGTGGAAGCTAGGTTAAGAACGGGCATGATGATTAGTGAACAGCAGTATGGTTTCATGCTGGGAAAGAGCACTACAGATGCGATGTTTGTTCTGAGAGTGTTGATGGAGAAGTACAGAGAATGTCAGAAGGAGTTGCATTGTGTTTTTGTAGACTTAGAGAAAGCATATGACAGGGTGCCTAGAGAGGAGTTGTGTTATTGCATGAGGAAGTCAGGAGTGTCAGAGAAGTATGTAAGAGTGGTACAGGATATGTACGAGGTTAGTGTGACAGTGGTGAGGTCTGCAGTGGGAGTGACGGATGCATTTAAGGTGGAGGTGGGGTTACATCAAGGATCATCTCTGAGCCCTTTCTTATTTGCAATGGTGATGGACAGGTTGACAGACGAGATCAGACAGGAGTCCCCATGGAATATGATGTTTGCAGATGACATTGTGATCTGTAGTGAGAGACGGAAACAGGTGGAGGAGACCCTGGAGAGATGAAGATATGCTCTAGAGAGAAGAGGAATGAAGGTGAGCAGGACTAAGACAGAATATATGTGTGTGAATGAGAGGGATGATAGAAGAATGGTGAGGATGCAAGGAGTAGAGGTGGCAAAGGTGGATGAGTTTAAATAATTGGGGTCAATAGATCAGAGTAACAGAGAGTGTGGAAGAGAGGTGAAGAAGAGAGTACAGGCAGGATGGAGTGGGTGGAGAAGAGTGTCAGGAGTGATTTGTGACAGACGAGTACCTGTAAGAGTGAAAGGGAAGGTCTACAAGAGGGTAATGACAGCAGCTATGTTATATGGGTTGGAGACAGTGGCATTGACAAAAAGGCAGGAGTTTGAGCTGGATGTGGCAGAGTTAAAGATGTTAAGATTTGCACTGGATGTGAAGAGGGTGGACAGGATAAGGAATAAGTATATTAGAGGGTCAGCCCAGGTTGGAAGGTTTGGCGACAAAGCCAGAGAGGCAAGATTACGTTGGTTTGGACATGTGCTGAGGAGGGATGCTGAGTATATTGGGAAAAAGATTCTAAGGATGAAGCTACCAAGTAACAGGAAAAGAGTAAGGCCTAAGATAAGGTTTATGGTTGTGGTGAGAGAGGACATGCAGGTGGTTAGTGTGACAGAGCAGGATGCAGAGGACAGGAAGAAATGGAAACAGGTGATCTGCTGTGGCGACCTCTAACGGGAACAGCCGAAAGAAGATGATGATTAAGGGGTTTAAATGATTAATTGGGCCATGTTTTAGTATAAAAGGAATGCATTGGAATATTAATTAATTTCTGATGAAGTCCTGTATGTTGGAGGATGAAAACGCGGTTGGGATATCAGTGGCATTAAAAGAAGAATACATTTTGTTGCCTAATACACTTGTGAAGCTGTAGTTACTGAATTCCAGAGTGTTTTGTTGTACTTTTTGGTTCATGTGACTTTAAGGCACTTTTTCCTCATTTTGCCTTTTGAGGTTCTTTTTTTTTTTCTTTATTGCTGAAAGCGGTTTTCAGTGACAAGGGTTCACACAAATGGCAGTCAGACTTACTGAAATCAGTGAATTGACAGGAATCAGGAAACATGTAAGTTCAATACTGACATCTCATGAAGATACAATAAACACAATTATACACATTGTGTGAGTGGTATACATTTTCTGTTTACATATTTATTTATACTATTTTGAAATACCAGGTTAAAATAACAAATTCTCTAATTTGTGCTATAACACTTATGTGTAAGGTAATTTTGTGTCAGCTTAGATCATATATAGTAACAATATGAATTATCACAGAGCTGGATGATCACTAGAAGGTAGAAACTTAATATGCATTAGTATAAGAATAAAATTAGTACAATTAACTATTAAGTCTTTTTAAAATTATATGGTAATAATATTCCTGTAATGGATTGGCATATTTTACTTGACTGTTTCAACAACTAATGCCCATTGACTGCAGATATAGGCCGTAGCTTCCCCTAGATGAAAATGTTCTATGCTATAATAAAACTGTTTTCACTCTCACCACACCCTGATTTTTGATATCACTCACTACCCATCTTGAAGCTAGGGGTAGCACATTGGCACAGATATCGCTAGTTCTCATCGCCATGCTTATAATAACTATCCCTCACATTACATTCTGATGTTCTAGTCCACATGAACTTCTACCCTTCTTTTGCAGTTCCATATACCCTTCTGGTATTTATATACTGTTGAATTGTGCAACCTGCCAAACTGATTATGTTTAATTCCCTTTCACTGTTCTCTTGAGTATACCCTGTAAAAGTTTGCATTCATCTAAATAGCATGTTTTTTTTTTACTTAAATAATTTAATTTTGATTTCTTTGATCAGCTTCTGATAGAACTATACTATTCTTAATACAATTTTGAATTTGTTGTTAATATCATTATCATGGTGTTATGTTAATGCTATTTATGGAGATTTTGTCCTGGTATCTGTTGTCACTCTTTTACTAGTCAGACTTTTCACTATAAGCAAAGGTAAATTAATAAATACATTACAATTTGGGAAGGTACAATACAGTTTGGGAAGGTACAATCAAAGCCAGTAATGAATAAAAAAATATAAAGTCTCTGGAGGTACAAATGAAGCCATTAGCTGCAATACTGCATGTCATGGCTCTCCACATCACCAGAGCAGATGACATACCAGAAGCTCACAGACAAAAAAATAGTGGACCTGACATCAAGAACTGGAATCAAGATGGACATGTGGTATTCCCATTCCAGTGGATATGAATTTATGTGTAACTCTAGCCACTTTATGACAAAGTGACAAAACTAATCAACAGAGATAAGAAGTTATATTATTCCCAGCTTAACCTCAAGCATAAAATCAACCCCAGTAAATTTTAGCACTCCATATCTTTTCTACTTAACCATGGAAGGAATGAAGTCCACTCCCTATCACCTGATACCCCTCCATCACAAATAGCCATAAACTTTAACAAGCACTTCATAAAATCAATTTTGGAACTACTAACACCCCTAATACTGGATCCCCCACCCTTCAGCCTATTCAGACACCAACACCAGGGTGTCAACTACTTCTAACCCTGTCATTATTAACCCCCCTACACAACATAATGTCATACAAACCCCATTATCATTTCAGCCCATACCCACTGACATCATTAAAAAACTGCTACAAAAAATAAAACCCTGCTCTACCTCAGCTGACAGTCTCCCACCATACTACCTCAAACTGACTGCTAACTCAGTTGCCCACCCAATCAGTAAATAGATCTTTATCCGAATCAGAAGTACCTACTATATGGAAACAATCTCACATCACCCCCCACCTGCAATGGTGGCAACTCTTTTGATCCATCCAATTTCCGTACTATTTTCATTTTGTCACCCATATCTAATATTCTCGAGAGAGAGGTATCCATCAGCAAGTAATGCAATATCTATTGCAAAACAATCTTTTCACCAAAACCCAACATGGCTTCCGACCTAGCCACACCAAAGCTACAGCCCTATTATCTTTTACAGACACTGAGAACAAGGCCAGAGATTCAGGATGCAATACAACTTCAGTATTCCTTGATCTCTCCATGGCCTTTAACACAGTGTCTCACTCCCTACTTTTGAACACACTGTCTAACTTAGGCTTCTCACATAACACAGTAACATGGTTTCAAAGCTACCTTAAGGATCGTAAAAAAGCAGTGAAATGGTCCAATGAACTCTCACCCTTTCTCCACAATCCTACTGGAGTCCTTCAAGGCTCCATCCTAGGACCCCTAATCTTCAACATTTTCACACAACAACCTTCACACTATCTCTCAACCTCGGACCCTCATTCAATATGCTGATGATTCCACCATAATCTGAACTGCTCAATCACTACTGAAACTATTCCCAGCTCCACGAAGTCTGCTCTTCAATTTTTCCCTTGGAACTCGTCAAACTCTCAACTTAAGCACTCAGACCTTTCCTTTACAGTCCAGCACTTGCTCAAATCTCTTAGCAAGCACTAATAAATGCTAGCACTACACCCCCCTATACTATACAGAAGAACAGGGCTCCCTATTCATCCCTACTGGACAATCAGGAAAACAGTTCACTTTAGCTGTTCAGGCATGTCCAAAGGGCAGTTTCAGGTGTACTCTCCAGTCCAGCTGGTGAATCTGGCATCTTGAGGCAATGTTACAATTGCCTCATGTACACAGACAACCCTCTCCTCCTTCCAACAAACACAAATGTATGTGAGAGATGCAACTATACAGCCAAACTGGAGGCCAAGCTCTCTCAACCCAAGACTGGAACAGCCAGTCATGAGGAGAAGGGAAACACTTGCACCACACTACCAGTCTCACATAGACCAGTCATATCTGCACCAGCAAACAACACACATAAATACACAAAAACATACTCGGAGGCTCTAAACAAAAATTTGCCAAAGCAGCAGAGACCTCCAAAGCAGATATCCAAGTAACCTCCACCCTCCAACAACAACCGCGTATCACATACTTCACAAAGTCAGTGTGCCACGCAATCACAGCCCTTAAGGCTAAATAACACACCAAATACACTAGTAATAGGTGACTCTATTGTCAGGCACACTGACGTCCCACTCACTAGACTGAACAAGGAGAAGGTTACTGTAAGCTGCCTGTCGGGTGTCAGGATCCGCCAGATAACACAAGCACTCAGGTCACTCCAAAACATGTACAAATATGACTCTGTCATTGTTCATGTTGGTGTGAATGACCTGAGACGTACCTCCCTGAACTACATGAAACAAGACATAGAGGAGCTCTCTGATCATGTAGCACAGGCCGGTATGACCCTGACCCTGAGTAGCATCTTGCCCTCACCAAGAATGATGCCACAGTATAAAGATAAAATTATCAATTTTAACAATTGGCTAAGCTATTGGTGTTGTTCAAAGGGGATCCAGTGTCTGTCAGCCTGGGATGACATGCTCGACAAGCCACATTGCTTCGCCAGAGAAGGCTTGCACCTGTCGCTCTTAGGCTTCTGAATACTGGCTAAGGCTCTTGCCACCCCCTTAGTGCCTTTTTTAGACAAGGCTCAAAAGACAAACCCGCCTCCATAAACAACACAAGAAACCAAATACTGAGGGTAATGCTACTCAATGCCAGAAGTCTAAACCTCAAAATGCACGCACTCGAGGCACTCCTCAGTATGGAGAGAATCGATATCTGTGCAGTAATAGAAACCTGGTTTAAGGCTCCAGAGAGCACCCCAGCACTACCAGGCTATAACTCATACCATACCTTTCGGCCCCAGAACCCAGACTGAAATACAAAAGGTGGGGGTGTAATCATTTTCATCAAGGATACCCACACATCCAGGTTAGTGGCACAGCATGAGGCCTCAGAGACCATCCATGTGCAACTAACAGTGTGCAAAGCTGCTTTTCAGATGGTAGCTTGCTACGGATCACCCACCTTGTCTCAGGACTCCCACTCAGCATTCCTGAGAACATTGGAAAATATGAAGGTCCTACCAAACACCATGATATTGGGTGATTTCAACTACCCAAACATTGACTGGGAAAACTACTCAAGTACTAACTCCTGTGCCCAATGCTTCCTAGATTTATAAACTCAAATGCCCTGGAACAACTGGTCACCATGCCCACAAGAGGTGACAACATATTGGACCTGATCATTACCAACATGAGGGATCAATGTTCCACACCAGAGGTAAACCCGTCACTGGTAAGATCAGACCATAAACTAATCACACTGGACAGCCACATCCCGACCCCACTCCCAGTCAAGGAAACCACTGTGAAAAACTTTTCAAAAGAAAACTTCACACTTCTCAAGACCAAGGTGGAAAGTTTCAAAGCCCCCTTGCTAAAGGATAATGCTGCCCAAACCACAGAATCCTTTACAAAAGCATTCTATGAGCACATACAGGAATGCATGGATCAAGCCATCCCAAGTAAAACCTAGACTCACTCCTCCAAAAAGAGGAAACCAGTCTGGTGGACTCCAGCCATAAATAAGCTATACAACAGAAGGAGGAAACTATTACATGATAGAGCAAAATCCCAAAAAGGGAAGGCATCCCTGATCAGTATTAGCAAGAAATTACGATCCCTCATAAAATCATCTAAGGCCAGCTTCGAAAGAAAAATTGCCAAAGACTCTAAAGATAATAACAAAGCCTTCTTTAGTTATGTCAAGAATCTTGGTGGCAACACTCAGATTTACTCAGAGCTAGTACAAAATGGCAAAAAATACACTGAACCAACTGACATTGCCAACATCCTGGCTGACAGGTTCAGTGCAAACTTTACCCCCCCCCCTCACCCCCAAAAGGGCCCGTGTCCATCCTAGAAAAATGTAGAGCCCCAGACATCACAGACACACAGGTGAAAACAGCCCTTTCCAAAGCCAGAAACACAGCATCAATGGGACTGGATGGTATCCCAGGCTGCGTCTTACACGAGCTCCAAAATGAATTAAACCCTAACCTAAATTCACTGTTCAAACTCAGTCTTATCACAAGCTATGTACCCAAAGAATGGTGTACAGCAACAGCTATCCCACTCCACAAAGGTGGTACCACAACAGATCCTGGGAACTACCACCCTATAAGCCTGACTAGCTTGGTCTGAAAAGCTATGGAGCGCATCATCATGGAACTCATTAGCAGAGACATTGGGAACCTCCAGACACTGGACCCTACCCAATTCATCTTAGTTAAAGGCAGCTCTTGCCTCCTTAACCTAGTTGACTTCTTTGAAACAGTTACCAAGGCCATAGATGAGGGAAAGGTAGTCCACAAAGCTTACCTGGACCTCGCAAAGGCCTTTGACACCATTCCCCACTCTGGCATTATAGACAAGCTTACCAGCTTGAACATTAACTTCTATGTCACAAGATGGGTTGCCAACTGGCTCATGGATAGAACTCATATGGTCAGAATTGTGGGTGCCATGTCCGACTCTAAACCGGTTACAAGTAGCGTCCTACAGGGCTCAGACCTGGGACCCCTCCTGTTTGGTATATACTTCTCTGAGGTACAGGCAAGCATGGGAGGACTATGGCTGACCAAGTTCGCAGATGATTGCAAACTGGGGGCCATAATTGACTCTCCGGCTGACACAGACATCCTCCAGAAGGGTCTCACTGAGACGAATACCTGGTGTCAGAACCATGGCCTCAAGTTAAATGCCAAAAAGTGCATAGTCATCTTTGGGGAAAAAAAAAGTGTCCACAAACTACCACATAGGTGGTAATCCAATAAGTATGGAAGATGTAATTAGGGATCTGGGGACCCAAGTAGATAGCAACCTCTCCTTTGAAAATCACATTGCCAAAGTGGTTAGAAAATCCTTCTATGTAGCCCACCTAATCACAAAAGGGTTCACATCTAGATCAAGAGAGGCCATTGTGCCCCTCTACCCATCGCTCATCAGGCCTATAATAGAGTACAATGCCCCATTTGGGATGTACCTTACTCGACACCTGCAACAGCTGGAAAGACCACAGAAGTACCTCACCAAGAGGATCGTGGGCCTCAAACAGCTGCCCTATGCAGCTCGACTAAAGAAACTCCAGCTCTACTCGGTTGCTTACCGCCTACTCAGAGGTGATCTCTGCCTGATGTACAAGGCCATGTCTAACCCAGAATTAATGGACATGCTCCACTTCAAGAAAAACAAATCTCTTAGAGCCACATGCTCTAGGGATTTAAACCTCAGCACAACAATAAATAGGACATGCTGGAGAGAAGGATTCCTGTCCCAGAGACTTCCCTCGCTCTGGAATAGAATACCAATCTATGTTAGGTAAAGCCCCTCACTGACTCTCTTCAAGAGAAATCTTGACGAGTGGATGGGAAATCGTAAATTCACCCCTGGGATCACTTCAATGACCCTGCTGGACAGAGGCCCAGGAAACTAATCTAAAAGGGAGGCGAAAGCCAACACATTCTGGCTAGGCTTATAAATGCCCTTGGGCAGATAGCCTAGTACCTACCTATGAACCTATGAACTACTTTCTCAAACTCAACAGTCCTTTACTGCAGTCGAATCCTGGCTAAGAAATGCACCCGTCTCTTTCTTAATCCAAAGAAGACAAAACTACTACTCTTTCATCCCAAAAACACATCCCCTGTCACTGATCATTTCAACATCCTTGCATCTGACAACACTGTCATAGAAATAGTGCAGGAAACCAAACTTCTAGGTGTTATCATTGACAATAAACTTTCATTTGACCCCCATATACAGCAAAATATAAAGAAAACTCATCAAAAACTGGGACTCTTCTTTAGAAACAAGCATTTGTTTAGTGCAGTAATCAAAACTATCCTTGCAAAAACATTTTTACTTCACTCCCTTCTTTATGGTGCCCCTGTCTTAACTAACTTACAAACTTCTACCCTAAGCAGGATGGGACAGTGCTACAACAAAGTTGCAAAGTTTGCCGCAAACTCTTAATATCAAACACACCACTGTAAACCACTTCTAGAATTAAACTGGCTTGAACTCCCCAACCGACTTGCCTTTATTCAGCTATCCATCTTGCACAACCTTATTTTCAAGCCTACTGCCTGCCCTGCACTAGCCAATCTAGTCACACCTTACATACCAAATCGATCCCTATGAATAGAAGACAAAAATCTCTTAGCTATCTCAAAACCTACAAGAAAACCTGATCACTTTCTGTATTCATACTCTGTCTCTCTACTTTGGAATTCATTACCTCTAGCTACCAGGTCTATGCCTGGCCTAACCCATTTCAAAGCCTCTTTAAAAAATCATCTCAAAAATATATGGCTCTGCTCCTGCATAAAGCATGCCTAATGGTCAGGGCTTCCTCTTCTTCCACACTAGCCTCTTCGTCCTCTTCTGTCACATTTCAATCCATCACAGACTACACGATCCTAAGGCTCTTCTGTTTCTATACCATATCCTAAGCTACTGCTCAGGCTTTATTGCATCTTTTCTTCTTAATGCTCTCTCTCACTACTTATCTGCATCACTAACTTTCTGGCTGCTATTTTCCTAACTGAAACTAACATTCTATTTTGCATGTACTACAACAGTCAGTGTCACACATTGCACTACCTACGTACTATTTTTTTGGACACTATCTACATTGTGTATGGTGAGAGTGACTATTATTGTCTGTAATGTTTTAACTGTATAGAATTATCTAGATGTGTAGCAATATATTTCAACATCTTATAACATATTTTGTTCTTTCAACTTATTTTTGTAAAGTATTTCTAATGTAATTTGTATTGGATTGGATTGTACTGTATTTGTATTGTACTGTATGTGGAGCTTCCCCCCCCCCCCCCGGGCATCTGCTGAAAACAGATTCTCTAGATCCAGTCAGACCACCCCGGTAAACAAATGTCAAATAAATAATAAATAAATATTTTAGCTAAAAGGACCTTTTAGCATCCTATGGGGTACACACTATGGAAATTGTAAGTGTCAGCCTTATTAATCCTAAAACAGTTCCTCATTATAAGGCTGAAATACATGCAGAAGCATATCTGGTTCCCTAGAACAGTGGAGGACAGAACCATACCATGAATCCTTTTATGACATAGGCACATGTATTCCCCTGAAGTTGTGGAAACTATGAGTTGCATGCCCTTTGCTATCACGGGCTATCTAGGCTAGAGAGCTTGAAATATATCAGCTGGAAGGGCTTCTACCCCTGATCTAGCAGATGGTCATGTCTTGCGAGTTATACATTATAAGTCCATCTGTTAAATGGGCAGTAGAAACAATTCACACATCTGGCACACATCTAATGTGTATCAAAGGAACCTATGAGGGGCTTTCCCACAGGATCATCTGGATAGAAGGTGCATACATATGCTAGATAGGCAGGTCTATAAACACGGGTACCATGTAAGCAGGAAGTAAGTCTCATATAATACTTTGTGGGTTGCAGGCAATGCTGAATAGGCACTAAAGCCCTGATTGATGACCCCAGTATAGTGAACACTACATTTGGACTACTGAACTGGTGTTTCTTACCTCTGAGGGCACACTGTAATACAGTCCAGAAATCCACAGCAAGATCTTTGTTTTGTGTGCAATATCACACAATATAGCAATGCACAAGCATTTGGAACAGCAGGTAAAGACCAGGGTAGGGCCTTGCACATAGTTGTAGTAGCAGCAGAAGAACTGGGTAGAGAATCAGGAATGAAGCAAACAGCTGGAGCACCATAGCTAAGGCAGAGGTGGAGGGAATACATTGTAGCACTGGTAAAGTGGCGGTACCTCTCCATTACAAAGACAATGCAGAATAAAATGACGCATGGATTATCTCATCCTAGCAGAACAGTGCAATAGATGGTCTGAAGAAATTGTGCATCTGACAACACCAAATTAGGATATGGGCAGAATACAGTTATCATCACTTGCATATGTGGGGCACAAAATAACAGGAATGTGTAAGTACTCTGGAAGGTTGTGAGGAGTAGAGATTACATTCTCCATTGGTGGGATCAAGATGCCACAATATGACTAATGTCAGTGTCCATTATGTTGACTTGTGATGTTGGGGATGGATGAGGTTCATGGAAAAGAATGTTGCTGAGCTCTGGGGTTGTGCACATGCACTCTGATGGGGAATACTGTACGTACGCTGATACCAATAGGTATGACTGTTCATGTTCATGATCAAGCCAGTATCAACAACCAGCTGTGACATGCTTTGAGTTAACAGGTGATACTGAAAAAGGATAACTATGGAAGTATGGGGTCTATATTATAAGCACAAAAAGACTAAATGACGAACGCTCACATGAGCAAAAATGCTGGTAATCAAAAGTGTGATTGTAGGGTCATGCTACAGTGAGGAGTGGGATATTTTCCCTTTCCTCACTGTAGTGCATCCTCAGAGTTAAAATATATAATTAGCGGGGGTGTGGGGGGGGGCACAGCCCTTCACAATAGCAAGTTCAATTCCCGGCATTTTCACTCATGTGAGCATTCGCGGTTTAGTCTTTTCGTGCTTATAATATAGACCTGGAAGTATGTGCCTGTACCTGAAGAGGCATTACAAATGTCGAGCCAGAAAGTGCCATTTCCCGCAAACTGGATTACACCCATAACTAGGAGAGTCAGGCTGTGCGTCCGCAGGTTATAGTAATGCTGCCTCAATAATGGCCTACATAGTTTCACTTGGAATGTTTTTTGGCTGTATTCCTCCTATCTGGACCCTCCATATACAAAAAATGCATTGGTTGAGAGGGCAAACCAGATGGCATTTGCAATGACTGTCATGGAGGCACATATGGAGGTAAAATTTGACACCAGTGTCTGTAGCATTATGTTCTCTCTGTCACTATATTCTATTTCACTAGTATGTACATAGTTGGTGCATTTTGTGCAGTAAGCCACTGAGAGCACTCAGCATTTTCATAATACATTGGGATGGAAACATTAGTGCCTGCGTTGCTGTACTGCACAACCACCAATTAATGACAAGTCTTTAGCCATATTAGACATGATTCTGAGTTCATGGTGATGTGTAATCCACATATTCTTTCAATTTGTTGGGTATGTACATCTCAAAAACAGTCCACATGTCAAATGCTATGTGGTCTAGGCACACAGGTGGAACTTATGAGGAACTCTCAGAAACACAATTTCTACCATGCACAAATGAGGCTGTGTGGTCAATCTGTACCTCTAGAACAGCTTAGTAATGAAGGCTGTTGTGGCCCATCCCTACGCATTGCTGTACACAGTATCACTGTGTCATCAAGCCATGCCGCATGTATGTTGCCATCATTGTTTGTCATAGGTGCCTTGTTGATGAAAGACCTATGCAATCTTGTTGTGCTTGTCTCTACATCACTGGAAATTGCTAAATGAAGAACACATGTAACACAATTGTCTACTCACATATACATACCTCTATATCCTTCTGGAGCATGCATATAACTGCACATTAAAATACAGTTATAGCAAGCATGGCAGGCATACCCTGTCATGAAGGCC